>NW_023504022.1:7577131-7797397 GCF_014529535.1 Bradysia coprophila
TGTATACGCGCCACGGATTATATTGAATATCATTTTAAAGAATTAAGAAGAAAAACGTTCGAATCATGAGATTCTAATCTTTCGATATAGAGAGCGAGAAAGACTTGTATCCGAGATATAGAAGGAAAAAAAAACGAAACCAATCTGTTCATTAATAATACATACGAAAATCAAATTAAGATGTTAATTTGCCGAAATTTTTTTATGTTTTTTTTCTCCAGGTCCATATGTCAGAAAACTCTTCTAATGGTCTTCCGCCCACCAATTAATGCTTAAATGCATAAAAAAGAAGTTTTTTTTTTCTTTCTTGTATAGATACCTATTCCTCCCAAAAAAGAGAAGAGCCAGTGATGTGCTGTAGGTAAATAATAAAAATTTGTTATAGATATAGAGAAAATGCATTATTATTAACTTATATGTTGTGTATCGAAAAGAGATTTGTTATGTTAAAAACCGAACATAAAATGCACGTTCACATATGTGTATTTAAATATTTTTATAAAAAAAAGACGACGAATCGAGAGATTGAATAATTTTTTTTTTTTAATTTTATTAGAAAAGATCTTTGGTGGTCGAATATTGTAAATTTTAACTGCATAATGCGGTTAAGCCGAAACCTTTTCGGGTTATACATTTTTTAATGTGTACTGTCGTATAAAGTGGAATAAAAGAGCGAAACGAAATGGTCACCAAAACAAACTTTACGATAACCGAAAGTGTTATGAACCATTACGGACAAAAAACAATAAAAACAAACTGTCACCGCAACAAAAAACGTTTTTTTTTTCATCTCGTACACACAGCTTGTTTCGGGGGGTGATAAGGAAAATTGAATGCAACTTATCGGAGCATGATGCATGCTTCATTGATGTTGTAATAAAACGAAGAATTTTAATGATTAACTCAGTATAAGATTCAGTAAAGTGACTAAGTCGAACTAAAGAAATATCCGTTCAGCTGTTGTATAAATTGATCAATGAATTGTAAGCGTTTTTCCACAGAAACCGTTTAAATGTCCACACTATAAGAAAGGGTGAATTATGTAATTTTATCATCTTGACGCAGAGTTTTTTAATTTCGGTTGACTAGTTTATTGGTTGATTTATTGCTGGTTAATACAAAAATAATTTATTTTATAAATTTCTCGCTCAATAAAAGCCATTATGTACAGTAGTGCGATCAAAGCAGTAAGTATAATATTTACGAACTAGTACGTAAAAGTGACGTTTGAGAGGGTCTCATTCCTGTGCAAAGAAATCAAAAATGCGCAATGAACTACGACTAGTTTTAAATAAGTAATGAATGTTAAACTAATGAAGTAAAAGATTTTTCTCATGTGCGGTGTAAATGATCTCATTTTCTTAATTCAAAAGGCCATAAGAAGAGAACGTTTTGTTGACGTTTCGTCTGATGACATTCGTTGACGTTTCGGTGGCGAAAATGTCTCTTTTTTCCCCTATCGTTTTCTTGTCACCTTTTTTTTGGCTTGAAAATGGTGTAACAAATTGATGGCTTAGTTTAGGGGAGAAAAACGGTTAATCACACATCGCAAATATGAAAAACGTTGTGTTCACGTCTGAAAGAAAATCTAGAAGAAAATAAGAAATTACAATTCGAGCGATTCATGGTCATCACTCCGACCTTATTGGAATTTCCTTTTTTTCTTTCTTTAATAAACAAATAACTATTGCGTCTCATCCTTTGCCGATGTGAATGTTAAACAATTGAAGTAATAGATTTCATGATTATGTGTAAATATGACTGCAAACTAAATCTCATACAAAAATACTATTTAAATGGAGAACAATGACTTAAGACACGATTTCTTTGTAACAAAAATATTTTCCTACAGACGTATCCACCTCAAGGATCTACAAGGCGTGAGTAATGAATGTTCCTCGCAGTTGAATTGTTTGTTCAGCAAAAATCCATAAAATCACAAACAATTCACATCCTATCTTACTGTTTCCGAAAGGATTGTAGTCATCATTATCGTTGATATTACTTATATCTCATAACATATATATATATATTGACGAAGTCGTCAAATAAAAGAGTGTGAATTTGAACCATTCGATTGTAAAAATAATGAGCACATCTTTGCGTATTAAAAACAAACGGTAGCATTGCTGGAACGGAAAAAAAAAGAATTATGCAACATTTTTGACGCGCCACCGATTATTTGCAGACAAATAAATACGAACACGATAACGACACACATCAGCGCAGTAAATTTGTTTCTTTATTTCGTCTATCGCGATGTTTTATTTATTTCAGAGATTCTGTTTTCATTTTCATGCATATTAAATCCTTCAATGAAAGTGAATATATTACTCTAAATGACTCACAATAAGTGAGAATCCATCGTGTATGGAAATAGTAACAGAACTTAAACGAGAGCAAATGGAGATCCTAAATATTATACAAGCTGACACGAGAGAAAAAAAAAATGAAATAAAAATTAAGTTGTGAAAGCACGAAACAATGCGCATTTCCTCACATATTTACAAAGGTGAACCATATATATCCATCCATATACAGAAAAAGGTAAGAAATTCATGGGTGGTTCATTTTATTAAATCACCCATTTAAGCAAAATGCATCTGTTTACTGTGTTAATAAATAACCAAAAAGGAGATTGCATTAGTTTAAAAAATTTGAAGAAGAAAAAAGAACTAGATGGACAACAAAAGAATTCCAGGATGACGACAATGTGCATCTTGTTTGTATAGAGTTTGTATATATTTTCTACAATGCATCGTATGCTCATTTCACATACTACACAAATATTTTCTATAACTCGAAACGTACTTGATGTCTGTTACAACAAAAAAAAAAGTTTAAAGAAATAAAGTTAAGTAAGAAATAAAAAGTTAACAGTCACCGCTTGAAGGCTGTTCAATAAGAGTGAAAAGTGGTTACAAATGATATTGTATATGACATGAACAAACAAATGATTGCAGTTTTACAAATATATAAGCAAAATGTTTAGGTACAAAAAATAAAAATTGAAGGAAAAAACGACCAGGTAGAGAGGTAATTAAAAATAAAAATCATTTATAAATATGACCTTGCTAGAATCCATGAGTTTCAGTTTCATAAAATATAAGAAACTCCTCCTCTTGCTCATATATTTATTAAATAAAAAAAAAGAAAAACTATAATATGCACTCGAGTCACGACGAGCATGTATGTATAAAGAGATAGGCAGGTGGGGCTATTAAAAAAAAAAATTAAAATTGTGAACATTTCCATCAGAAATGTCATTCATTTACGTGAACGAGAGGTTTTTATTGGCTCGGCATACAAATGAAATTTATATAAAAAATAAACGTTTTCCTCTTAAAATTGCATCATAATCAGCACACAACAATTTCCAGCGAAATTCGGTTTGCATACGAGCAGGGCCTATTATTGGTAAATTGATTTACCGTATTAAATGAAATTTATAGCAAATTTACCAAGAGTAACCGAATTTTACTGAAATTTTCCGAATATTTATTGAATTTATCAAAACATAATTTCGGTAAATATTTGGTAAATTTCGGTAAATTTTGGTAGATTTCGGTAAATATTTGGTAAATTTCGGTAAATTTTGGTAAATTTCGGTAAATATTTGGTAAATTTCGGTAAATTTTGGTAATATGCCCTGTATGAGAATCAGACTTAAACCTTTTGTTGCCTTTTCTTCGTTTACAAATTTCGTGGTGAGGTCTTCCTACACAAATAATAATGTCTGACGAACTGAAACCCAGTGCATCGTATATACGCACAACCTACCGCAGTGACTGAATTAAATTAAATTGATTTTCATCCCTTTTTTTCCATGAAATATGAACTTTCTCCATTCAATTCATAACGATTAGGATAACAATGTGGAAAGATATAAAGAGAGTGTTACCGATCATAGGGGTTTCAAGGAAGGAAAAAAAAACGTTATTGTTCATCCGTCCAAACTAGCACAAAATGCTGGATCCTATTTTCTCAATCAATCGTACAATAAATAAATTTGTTCAGTACGCAGCACAGGGCGCATTTTTTTGTTGTTTAATTATTTATTACCAACCGTACGAGCCAGAGCCATCCCTATCAATAATTGAATACACAGAACAACAACAAAAAAAAACTCCATTTCACCAACAGTTTGAGGTAAAAAGTACACATTTTCTGTTGAAAAGAAAGCTGGATCGACGTATGGTGTGCGTATGCATGTGTGTTATTTACACACCATCATTCAACAAAAAGCTAAACTCTCCGTCCAAAATTGATTGGGAAGGCGTTCATTTCATAAATTATGAGTGAACCGTTCAAATTAAGTGTTTAGATAAACATCTATCATAGAAACGAACAAGAACAATGGTGCAGAAGGCAGTTATAATATCGTTTTAAATGGAGGGATTTGATGGCGCGGTAGGTAGTAGCATGACCGGGAATTGAAAGTGAACGTAAATATTATTTCGATTTGAGTATATAACAATCGGTTAATCAATTTTTGTATTTTTATTGGCTTGGTTTTAGAAGGACTGTGCAAATGAATTATTTATAATTCATCCCTCTTTTCGTATAGTGTTATGAACAGCAGGACCAGTTAAGAATATACGTGTAGCACTGTAGCAGCAACAATCTTTTTTTTATTTCTTCTTCCATTCATTCAACCGGCTTCAGTCTGACTCACCGAATTATCGCACTAAATATATGGTTCGACTAGACGATCATAGCATCATTATTACACCTCTTTAAGTACGAAGCTGTTAACCGAAAAAAAAGAACTCAAATAACAGAGAGAGTTTATTAACAAGTTCGTTTACCAAACGAAAAAAAAAAGAACAAACCTGAAGTCAAACGTTCCAAATCAAAAGTTAAATTCTACACAACATTTTGTAACTTCACATACATGAAAATGCATCAAACGAACCGAACACGACGAACAGTTAATATTAATAAATGAATTCCAGCCAACCATCTACACACCATGAAGTGGACGAAGAAGAAAAAAAAACCGAAGAGATATTTAACACATCTCCAAGATTTCATTAAATACATAATCGGACCTTTTTATAATTTTTGACATCAACAGTGTTGGATTTCCAAGTACAAGGTGTTGTTTTTCGTCTTTTTTTTTTCTTCATCTCTAACTTTACCTCCATATCTATCTATATACTGTCTACGTAAATACGCTGGGATCGAATGCATGTTAATGATATCTAAACAAAACGGTATACGATTCTTAGCGCCTTCATAAGGGCTGTTTTAATCACAAATTATGTCCATTCCATCTTTTTATGACAACCGATGTGGGATGTTGATAAATGTGTATATAGTATCGTGTGCACAGTGTGTGAGTGTGCTATGTTGTTAAATGATTATGATGGTAATGCGATGTGATCCGATGGTAAGCAATATGGATGATAGACTTTCTGGTTGCCTTTCTGCATTTTTATGAAAAGTGAAGTCAAAGATGAGAATAATTTCGCACGAGAAAGATTTTCCTCAGGCATTTGGTGATTTTCTGTTCGAAAGCAGATATTTTTGAGAAATCACATTTTAAATGGAAACGGTTTTTGAAACGGGAAAATATTTTGCAGCAACAACATTTCTGGGTTTTCAAATGGAATTTTGGGCACTTTACCGTTATTTCACCTTATTTTGACCGATATCTTCCAAACATAAATGTCAACCAACTTCACTGCTAAGACAAATGGATGTTTACCAGAGTGAAGTTGTTTCACCAGAAAATCGAGCGCATAGAATAAATCACTGAATACGCCTCGACAGGCCAAAAGAGGCTTAAGATGGGTATGCAGTAATGATCTAATACTTTAGTTCTGGCCATCGGATTGTAGGATTTTCTCTTAATAGTACGATTGTCTTTAACAATAAATCTTATCACTTACCGTGTGGGCAATCTATACCAGTGTTGTCGTATGCTAATAGCTTTCCATCTGGAGTCATTCCAACATACCTGCTGGCACATTTCGAATAAAGATAAATTTGGTTTCTGTCGCATAATGCTCCCGCAACAACCACCTGTGAAGCAAACAGAAAAAGAGTTAACATTTTTAATTGAGCCACTCATTTCCATCAATTTTATTCATCAAGTTAACGTTTAATTGAAAATTTAGCGCATAAAACTGGACAGTAATTCACGCAATAAAAAAAAGAGGAAAAACCAACAAAAAAAACTTAACGATACCTGCTATCAGTTCATTATAGTTTCCATGTAATGTAATCTGGCACAAGCTCACATAAACGGTAGTTAAATTTCAACAGAATTAGAAGGCATATTTATATTTCAAATGCCTTCCAGCTACAGTCAACTTAATTTTCATATTATATTTACGTATGATAGACATAAGCTTCATAAAACGTTAATGTTCGCTATAGTCGCATTCACATCTCTCAGAATTGAACACTCATAACCACCTAGGTGAAGGCAGGCACATTACAACTCCGATTATAACATTAAAATAAAGATTTTGTTGATTGCATTACAAGATTAAAATAAATCGATATAAATATGTGTCGGCAGTTCGCGTGTTTCTTTTTTGTGAGTTGCACACTCTGGCATTATAGTATGGAAAGCCATTGAGATGCATTTTAACTCTTACAGAATGATCTCGAACGGATGGCCGGGGTATACAATATTATATTAGATTGAAATCAACTGAAACGATCTGTTGCAACAAGAAGTTAAGTGCAGAAGTGACTGAAGATTGTGCCAGATGAACAAATTGTTTCTTAATTTAGTTAACGACTTAATGTCTGCTTCGATTAAATTCCTTTGATGGATCAATTTCGATGGATTTTCTTTGTGGTTCATAAATTTTTGAACTGTATCGAACAGTGTGCATGTTCAAATCAATTGCACAACACTTTCAATGTACTTGTACACTTGAAGAAATTCTATGTTTTTACCAACTACAGTCAATTGCCTTTATGATTAGAAGGAATTTAGAAACTTTGGGGAAATGTTGGAATCAGAATTTACTGTTTATGTTTCGTCTAAGATGTTCGATAAACTCATGGAAGAGATTTGGTAAGAAATCGTTTCTAGAAATTTTTTGTTGTTGAGAATTAGGCTACATAAAATGGAAATCATTTAATACACTGATGCGGTCATCGAATCTGTTACTTCGTTTATTTAAAAAAACGAGTTTTGTTGAGAATTTGGCGATAGAATTGAAATCGTATTCGTTTAATTTACTGTGGTCATAGAATCTGTTACTTCGTTTGTTTAAAATATCATCTTTGAAACCCAATCTTGTACCTCATTAGTCTTACCAAGCATTATGCTATATATAGGGAACACTGATAAAATGCCATCGTGTATTACTGTCGCCGTTGACAATAGCAGATGTATAAAATGTCCGTCTCTTTCCTATTGGCTCTCTTGTTTTATTAACAGTTCACAAAACATTGTACAGTATGGTCACCTGTGTGAAACGGAAACTCGCAAAGCTCCAAGTGAGTAGTCTCATGACCTCAAAAGACAATAGGCTTAGGTTCGTGACACTAGATATTTCGAGCTCTGAAAAATCAACAGGGAAAGGAACATATTCTCACTGAATACGATAGTCAGTGCATTGTTTTCTCCGTGTACAATTCGAATTTCGAAACATTTTCCATGCTGTAAAAGTAATTGGCTACTGAACTAGTTTCCTTCTCAAAAAAAAATTATTTTAATTTAATAATTCAATTATTTTGCACTCTTGACAACCATATGGTCGCTGGTACGCTATAACTATCCGAATTGTCGTGACGAAATATTTTAAAAACAGTAGTCAGTAGCTCACTTCAACAAAAAAAGCACTTTATCGAACCAATTTTCATAACTCTTATTCATCATATATAACCGTCCAATCAATATACTTGATAAATGCACTTTGCCATAAATCTATAAAAGAAAAATACTCCAACCAAACAAAGATACTATTCAACTCTTAAAATAACACAAATTCCATCAAGCGCATTCAGTGTGTTGTTGGTTATTTTTTTCTTTTCCTTTTTTTTCTCTCGTTTCAAAGCTTTCATCTGACGATAATGTATTCCGTCACAAAACATATTTGCCTATATATATATATAACCACCATCACCATCCATACATGTACCACACATAAAATTCTGTAAAATGCTTAATAGGTACAGACACAAATATTTATGTTATTTTTATGAAACCGACGATTCTTGTTCATTTTTCTCAAATTGATTTAATAACGCAGCCAATAAAACATTTTTTAGTTATTTTGACATGGATGGTGTTGGATTGATATAGGTAAACTCACTTTAGGATGATAGTATAAAAAGCGCATATTAAAAAGAGTTTATGTTATTGGTTCGGCATTATATTATCCAACAAGTGTGTTGTGTATATTGTGTACGTATATAAATTCGACACAACCTACCAATGACTTAACATCGGAACATTAACACTTTATCGGACAATCATGATATGCAAATCACGCAACACGCGTCACATTTAATATAATACCTATATCCGATGTATATAATGCCTGACGGGGAGTTGCGGGAAATGTTAAAACTCAACTAAAAACAAGAATGATATATTCGTGCGAGCCCAAATAGGATAAAATTTACCTGATTCTATTATGTACTTTTACAACGTCCACTTCAAATTTCGTGATATTTCGCTAATTTTAATCAAATACTTGGAAGAATACTCTAAATTCTTTCTCCTGTTTACCATGACGATGACCCATGATCCGTTATGAGCAAACATGAATTTTGAAAAAATTCGATTTGAATCTGACTTTTAGACATTGCTAGAAGTGATTCAATTAAAAAATGCATTTCGTAAATGATTTTCAAAAAGTAATCTTTTTCTTTCGAACGTTGCAAGAATAAATACAAAGCCAATAAATAAAAATTCCATTTAATTATCTGCGCAATCATTGTTCGTTCATCAAAAAATAATTTCAAATTCGAATAGTCTATCCTTTCAAACAAAAGTGTTGTGTTTTTGTAAGATTTGTACACGAATCCTCAGAACGCTCTCACAAACACATTCACTTCACATGTGTTTCGCATGTGTTTCACATGTATTCCGCATTTGTTTCACATTCGGCGTTCAAATGTGAATTAAATGTACATCACATTTCGTTTAATCGTCACATTTGCACAATTAGCGATGAATTTCATCAAACTTTTGTCACATTCTAATACTTTGGACCCAAATGCACCGATATGTGCAATAAAATTGAATACATTGTGTTATTATAAGGCCAAATGTGCGGATCACATATGGGCAAATGTGTCATATCAGGCAAATTTGGCCATTTTGCATGCTCACATTCACCCAAATTAAAAATTATTTTTGTCAAAACTCAATTGCAACCTGATTCTACGTTCCTTAAACTATTTAGATGTGGCGTAGATGTGTCAAAATATTGAGTAGATTTGCTGTACGTGCTAATCAAACATTTTTTGTCGTCACATTTGATTCACAGGAGATGTACATTTGATGTACATTTGATGTACATGTGATTTACATTGTATGCCATATTAAACGAACATGTTTTGAGTGCGTTCAAAGAGGAGAGTGTTTAGTAACAAGTCGATATGAACGTCTACACTGATGTAATTGGCACAGAACTTTTGAACACTTTTATAAAAAACTTTCTTTCTGCATTTTTAGTGAAATTTTAAATTTTATTGATCGTTTACCAACGGCGACTTATTCGTTCGAATAAAATGATTTTTTTAAGCAGCAATTATGAAAACTAAATTTTTATTTTTATTTTGTTTGTATGTCGAAAAACGAGATTCATTGTGACTCTAGTTTATGTTCACTCATATTTTCATGGTTCCTGAGATCAGATTTTTGAAGAATAAAAAATCAATCAACGAGGATTTTTTTTAATGTTCTATTGTCGTTAATGCTAGATTTGTTGAATAAATGTTCTGGGTAAAATATTAAAGTAAACAAAATAAAAGTTAATTTGATCGAATTTGTTGCAAGCTACGAATACATTCTTGCCTTTAGATGGTAGTTAACATTTCCCGCAACTCCCGGGGATGTATTCAGATATTTATTATATGTAGGACATTGTAGGTTGAATTATTTATTGTTGATACGGATGAGTATTAACCGAATCAATTCAAAAGTGTTATAATTCTCCAATAAATGCAATATGAATCAACTCTTCATCATATATATAAACTTGATTGCATAATGATGCATTTATAATAAAAATAGACTTGGTGTTGGTCTTGTGCAGTGACTGATGCGTTTCTCTGTATAATTAAAATTAAATATTTTTGTGTCGCATTCAAGCGGTATGCAATGTTCTGTGTATTTTATTATTGATTTTGATTATACATTTCAACAGCCAGTTAAGTCAATATTTGCATTCCAGCACTTTACCTACTATACTATATGGGTATGTGATGATGCCTCACACCATTATTAAGGTTCTGTGTGATTGGAATTTAGTTTTGATTTAAATTTGATAGAAATAAAAATAAAATAAAAAATTTCGATTTTTAAATGGATTTCTTGATTAATTCGGATATATTCGACGATGTAAAAATCATTTTTCATTTCGGAACCTTTTTCGATTGAATTTTAAGAGCTTTTTGGGTTCGTTTCGAACGCGATTCTCTGCATACCAAATAAAATAAAAAAGGATCCCCCGTGCACTTCGTATGTATAGAGGCCGCTACACCATTTAAATTGAAAAAAAAAAATTCTCAAGTTTTGTATTCTGTGGTCATACTGAAGAATAGGAGGTAGACACATTGTCGGAAACCTTGGAAACTCAAGTGCATCATCATTAAATCTATTACTTCTTTTGATTAAAACATATCAGACTGTTGAGTGCAAAATCTTTTTCGTTATATGACCGAACGGAGACAGTTTTACACTAGAGGAAACTAGAGGCGCCACAATTTCTTTATTACTTTCTTCTTCAAATACCTTCACTCTGGTTAATATCAATTAAATATCTAGTGAAGCAGAGAACATTTAGCTCTTAAGAATCCCATAAAATTCCCAAAAATTGGCTCTGCAGTGAAGTTGGCTCACATAAAAGTTGATTGCTGACATTAGTAATTTTAAACAAAATTAAACAAAATCATTTTTGCTTTAGTTTCCGAACAACATTTCCCTAGACCTCCTAATCCTTCTCTCCAAGATGTATGACCTTAAGATGTGTCAGACTCCTCATTTTGGTAGATTCCTATTAATAGATGAATTTCGGATGAATCTCTAGATCTAATGTTTGTAACAATTTTTACAAATCGTTTGTGTTACGATCTGCTAGCAACAGACGCATTTATTGAATAAAGATCGTAACGCCAATTTTAAAAACAAATATCTCAATCAAACTCAGATCTTCCTCTATTTTTTCCACTAATTTCCAATGTCACTTCACAAAGGCGCAGCGTATAGAGACTGTGTAAACCTCAAAGGCAATTTAGATTCACACAAGAATATCTTGCGCATTGTATATTATAGACATTTAGATAAAAGAAGAAGAAAAAAATCTGTGCGTTACCTGATCAAATATACCAGCTCCAGCATAATGCATAAATGCCAATGTAATGTTGAATTACAATTTCATTATGTACACTGACTCAGTCATAAACTCAACATTGGCTAATAAATATAATTTAAAGGCAAAGGCAATAATGTAATATACCTTTTCAAACATTATTATAATTTATAAAAAGTTCAAGCACCTCCATCTCCATATGCAGACCTCACATATTATGTACGGTATACATATATGTATTATGTTCGGTCACATTACTTGAACAATTTTTTTTTGTTGTTTTGGTTTTAATTTCTATTCTGTTAGTTTTCAATTGAAAATAAGAACATTTTCTTGAGCTTCTATTAACTTCTACCATTACCTTTGGCTACAACTTTGTTTCTGTTGTTGATACATTTCAAAATAATAAAAAAAAAATAAGAAATTTGAGTAGCGTTACATTCCTTTTGATTTTATGCATTTTAAGTTTCATTTAATATTTTTATGTCGCTGTGTGTATACTATAATACTTGTGCTCTTTTGTGTGGATCAGTTCTAGCGTGGCGCACTATATGCTGCTTACAATTAAAATAAATCGGACATTGAAATGAGACGGATGGATTTCAAATAAAAGGAAATTGTCTAATAACAAGACCGATTAAAATTGCGTCTAACGACTATGTGTCGTTCCATCAGAATTTTCTATCCGTGAGGGATGTACGCTTTCTTTGTCGTTATCTCCAAAGTCAGGTCTGACCGAATTAATTGTAAGATCAACAAGGAATAAGTTAACCTCTATCTGACTCAGACATTGGTCTTTTATAGGACATCCATAAATGACGTCCAAAATTCAGTGTTGACATACAGGCCTTAAATCTTTAATATCTCCATAAATATGAATACCCCTTGAATAGCAGGTAGAACATAAATTTAACTTCCAAAGATGCGTATTTTTTTAGTTATGTTTCTGACTGGCAACACTGAATTTAGAACGTCCTTTATGGATGTTTTCTTAAGGGGATGTTCAAAAATGACGTAACGCTGTTTTACAGATTTTTCGATACTACTCTCCCCTATTCAGACGAAAAGATTCAAGATTATCCCAAACTTGTTAAAAAACTCAATCTGATGGCGTGAAGTCATTTGTGAACAGTCCCTAACAGCTTCATTAGCATGAATTAAACTTTAACCGGTAAAATTTCGTGTTCATTTTAAAAGACAATTCCCGGTCCTCTTATCTAAGACTCGTTGTGAGAAGTACAAAAGAACCACAAAAAAAAAGTTTTGCTCAAACCGATAAAGTCCCAACAGACAGACAACCAGTCTAGTTATTTTATCATATGTACACGTACACATGAAACTAGGTCATCTTCTCATTATGATGACATATCATTAAGTCTTCATATTTCATACCACACTGAACCGTTTTTCGAATAAGTCACCATTATTACATGCTCACGGAAATAACCCACATTTCGTTGTCAACTTAGATGGAAGCGTTGCGAAAATGTTCGAATTCGAATCACATAATGTCCCTTATCTAAACTTCATTTTGTAATGTCTTATGTTCCATTTATGTTCACAACGAAAAGAAAAAAAAAACTAAACGAAATTTTGTAGCACATTCTGCCGTAATAATGATGATATGGATGGGTTTTTGATTGTGAAATTTATGTAACTTTATTCAATAATAACGCCATATCCGTAAATCACAAAACACAGAGAAAAACCGTACCGTATTAACACATAAAATGTAAATTAATTTTGTATTTAGCAGAGAAGAGAAAAATATTTTTTATAAAAATTTTATAATAATTGTTATGCATAGAACATTCAAACAATATTATTTATGGCTATCTCTGGCTTAAATGAAATGCTTCGAAGATCTTTTAAATATCAATACGTTAAATAATAATATTTCTCATATTTATTACTGTCTGGTACATTATCTGTGAGTAGCGATTAGTTACATAAAGGCAGATTTAATTGCCAACAATTCGCAGTTGAACAGGAAATTTAAATAGCCATAGTCAAAGATAAATTGTTTTCTACACTTACTGTTTCTTAGAATATGCCACTAATTTTCGATCACGGTTCAGGCAACGGGTGTCATGCTAAAATCAACGTTTTTTTTATTCAAAAACCCTTTCCCCAAGTCATAAACGAAAAAGTACGAAATCTTAAACAAATCTTGCGAATGTCATGCCAAGCTAGACTCCTTTACTCTTGGATGCTCTGGATCATTGACGAACCGTTCACAAATTATTTAATGCCGGATTTTTTCTCTTTTTATCGTGAGCTCATTTACTCTAAATTTAAAAAATCTCTGAGTCATTATTTGTGAATCGACACCATTGAAGGGGTTGAGGGCAGGGCATGTTTTTAGAAATTTAATTTAAATTTATTTAAATTTCTGAATTTAGAAATTAAGGAATTTTTTAAAGAATTTTATGGAGTTTGTAAGAAATAAATTCTTAAAAAAAGCTCTAGTTGGAAGGGGTATCACATTAAGGAGGTGAGGAATGCCGATGAAGGCAATTTACTTATGAAGTCTAATACTTAATCAGGCTAGTGTTCAACAAAGAGTCAGTGCTTATCAAACTTTGAAGGTTAGAAGATTTATGTTTTATGTCTTAATATTATGACATGGTTGTTGTTAATGACTCAGATGTCTTTATTATCACAAACTTTAACCGTAAGGCAGAAGAAAAATTAAAGAAAACTTTAAATGAATTTAAAGAAACTATTTTGAAATAGTTTAGTTAAACAAACTCCTATCAAAGGAAGTAATAGATCCGATCAATGTAAAACCACTCCATATACCTGACCTATTAGTCAATGTATGCCACAGAGGTTCGTCTAAAAGTTTTTTTTATTCATTTTGTCGTAGCAAATACCACGGTCAATTGTTGAACTAACTGATACGAAAAGAAGTAGTAGATTCGTTCAATGTGAAACCAAACTAATCGATATACCTGACCTATTAGTCAATGTATGCCGCAAAGTTTCGTAAAAACAAAACTATTCATTTTGTCGTAGCCGAGATTGTTTGCAAATATCACCGGCAATTACCCTTTAATGTCGGCAAGATCGATTACATTAATCGGTAACAAAATAATTAAGAAAAACTAGTTGCGTATACGAAAAAAAAAATTAATTGTAAGTGGATACATTACGACCATTTACACTAACAATGTTGCAAAACTATCGATTCGCGCAACTTCGATTTATTATTTACCATACCAACCAGATATTTTTGAATATATATCCACAATCTATAATGAAAATAAATCAATTGAAAAATATATTTTCTTTTCGAGCGGAGTACATGGAAAAAACAACAAATAACATTTTAAAGTAGCGACCGGGCAATCAATGGAATGACGATTTTTTTTTTCTTTCGTTATTTATTTTGCAATGATATACACAATCGTAGTGTTATAATAGTAACATATAGCAGGATATGTGTATACACTATACATTGCACATTATATGTACTGAAATATGTTACTGCATAGTCCACTCAGTGCAATGGCATTTAGCAATATATATAGTCGCATTGTACAAAACATATAGTTTAATCAATGGAGAGCCATAACAAGTGATAAGATTTAATAAACACTCCACGCATAAACGGCATAAAACAAAAGGTATAGTGAACCCTTCCACACATTGAACAAAATATGTCGCATCATCGAAATTCATTGAATTCGAAATAATATTGAAAAATTAACAACAACAACAACAACAAAAAATATAATCAAATGCGATCGCACAAATTTGTTAAATCTCTCTCCACGTTACATACGAATTCATGCTGGGAGTCTGGTTGTGCGTGATGATTTTATGTTCGTTAACAACAGCCAACATTTATTCAAGTTATTGTTTTGAATGTTTTGGAATTGTGTTTTTTATCCAAAAAAAATTTACTTTTGTTTTTTTTTTATTTATTTGCATTTTTCCTTTTGAAACACACGAAAATTTGTTTTTTATTAAAAATGATTTCGTATGGCGCCGCAGACAGCGATTCCAATGTGTGATTGTTAATTAATTGCAGATCCATTCGGCGGAATAAAATATTATTTATTCGATTTTATTGTTTTTATTATTAGAATAAATTGAGGCATTTTATTCGAAAGATTAACAGAGTTAAAGAGTGTTGATTGGTAAGTGCAATTTTCGACATCTGGTTTTAACTTTTAATCAATTTGGATTTTTGGATTTTTTTATTTTTCGCTTTTTTTTTTGTTGTTTGTAAAAATTTCAATTCACAAAGCAAACATTTTTCGGGGGGGAAACGATTTATTAAAATTTAATTTATGCAAATGGTTTTGAGTATAATGTGGTTATGATGCGATAAAATCTTTCATTTTCAGATTTTGAGCACTTCAAAATTGTAAGATTTCTGTTTGAAAGTCATAAATGTTTACAAAGTAATTAATATCAAATTACATCGAACGAAAAAATATTATTTTTAATTAAATCGGCAGAGTATGACCCAATAAGCATGGTAATGTACTCAACCACAGTCATCCAACTGTAAATAGCGACATTTTTGCATTCTTTTTTATTATGAATTATTCAACTGAATCATTGATTTCTTGAGCTCGCTTAAGATTTTCGATACAGTGGACGTCCGTGAAATTTAGGCAAGAATTTGCTTCAGCTGATTCACTCATCCAAAGTACTTCTACTACTTGTTTATACGGGTGAAATAGTTACACACATGCTCACAAACCGTAAAAAGAAGGTTGATGCTATTTGCATCCGGGCAGGATGTAAATAGTCTGCAATATACTATTTGCACCCTGGTACAAATTGCTTAAAATACACTGTTTGCACCCAACTGTTGAAACATGCAGTTGTTCGGTCACTTTGTACAAGGAAGATTCCAGTTACATCTGACGAAGCACCCAATACTCAATTGTTAGGAAAGTTTGTACAAGGAAGGATAGAGGTTGCTTTGGACTAAACACTCAACTGTAAGGAAGGTTTGTACAAGGAAGATGTAAGTTGTTAAACAAGGCTAGTTTTTACAAGGAAAAATTAACTGTTGCAAGGCTCTATGGGTGCAAATAGTATTTTATAGTCTATTTACACCCGCAGGCAAATAGTGTATTAGAGGCTATTTGCATCCGGGTGCAAATAGTAACTTTGTGAAAAGAAGTAGAACCATTTTTTGTATGAGTGGACCAGCTGCAAAAAGGCTGAATTAGCAAACTTTGAAAAATCTTGACAAAAGAAGACTCAATTGGCTGTTTCTTCAAGGTACAACCAGATATAAAAATATTTTAAATCAATGCATTGATAAAACCTGAAATTTTAGTTACCATCAGCGTATTGCGACATCTACTACTTCATTTGTTTAAAGTATCGTCTGGTAATTAGCACAAAAATCTTTTACTTAATTTGTTTTAACATACTTTCTACCATATATAGGAAAACAGCAGTTATAAACTCGATGATTATTTTTGTCGCCGTTGTTGATAACAGATGATTACTCTTTTTCATATTAGTATCTATTACTGCAGTAGCCATATCTATTATTTCAGTAGCCATCCATGGAAGTTCCCGTGTCCATGAAAGGTGCACGGGATGTCTTGGATGATTTGGATAGCACTTGGTACCCTAAAAAAAGTTCGGGTGCCAAGCTGAAATCCTATCAATTTTCTGAATCTGAAGTGCACTATTCACGCCGTAAGTGCGGTCGAAATTCAAAATGGAAAGTGCGGAGGTCTTTCTAACATAGCGTCATTTTCATATAATGAAGCGTTGAAATGTATTTTTCGGTTCACTTTTTCGTCGAATCGTTCACTTTAAATTCAAATTTTACGCACACTTATGGCGTGAATTTCAGTTTTCGACCATTTTAATTTCAAACCAAAATATTTCATTTTCTTCGGCCTCTCAGTTTTACGCGAAATGTGACCCCCTCAGAGTCCGTTCCACTCGTTGTTTCCTTCCACTGACATTGCCATTAAAAGAATAATTCAGCCTATCAATTATTTATGGTCATTGTGAGGAGAAAAAGAAAAATATCCGATGCGTTTATGACCGATAGAGATCGCAAAAATTCCAACAGGTTTTTTTTTTCTACTTAGTTAATTCTTTGCACAAAATTGCAGGGTGTAGATGCAATTTGCGCATTATGAAAATACAAGTTGAAAAATTACCATGACTTAGTCTTCAGGTATGTGGTTTTATTGATTATGATTACGTATGCAAATATGACAAACAATCTAAGCAATGCTGTTATTTACATTTCAAATAATGCAAATGGAGAACACTAACACTCTAAACATTTATATAGCTGCAAAATATTAATAATTAAGAGGTCATGTTTATTTAAATTACAATTTTGCAACTTTTTTTTTTGTTGTGTTGTGACTTTTTTTTCCAACGTTAGTCGCATATACCTCGCTATATTTTAGTGTAAATAGTGTCTTAGACTACAAAATGTTTCGAACATTGTAAATTAAACGTTAATGTGAACAGCAATATACCTCACAAAGTGCGTTCTCTCCGTGTCTGCGACTAGAAAAATTCATAACGACATTTCGATCAGCTATTGACAGAACTAATTTACATGGTAAGGTATATCCAAGGCATATAATATAACATTAAACTATGGTTTCGGCTTGTAGGCTTGTTAGATTCTGAGAAACACATTCTCGTATTTCGATTTTGATATATTTACACAAATGATTATGCCGTTTTACGTCAGAAGTCGAAAACCACACAGTTTCAAGTTAATTTCGTACCCAATATGTATGATATTGTAGATCTACGGTGGATAGACTGGCTAGGTAGGTTAAAAATAAATGGCGTATCACGAAAACTAGGTCCTTTATCAGTGTAACGAACGCATTTGTCTACCGGACGGATGTGTGTTGTGTTTTCTGTTTGGGGGAATTACTGTGCAATCGATTGAAATCATGTAATTTCCTCAATTGTTGGATTTATTGTTTGTAAACTTTGTTTGATTGGCCCGCTGTCGTGTTAAGATTGATTTGATAGCAACGAGGTACACAGAACTGATTTGTTGTTATAAAAATTGCTTATTCTATCAGTTTTGATCGTAGACGTTTATTTTCGACAATCGTAGTACTACGTCGGTATCTATTTTTTAGCGCAGCAAATAAATAGGTACGTCAAACAAACTGTTGAAACTAAGGGGCTTGTCTTAAATTACACGTATACCAGGTGGAAACGGTCCGTCAGAACATTACATCATATATTGTAGGTATATGAATAGGAGCTATGATTGGGAGAATTAGGAACAGGATACAATGATGACCGGAAATAAAAAACAAAAAATCAAAAGATCTGTGTTTCGTGATCTTTGCTTATTGCTTCGAAACGCATCCGCATATAAGTCATAAAATCTGTCACTTCTTTTGTTCAAACCATCGCCTATTGGTTGATACAAAATCTATTACTTCATTCGTTAATGTGCATGTGAATGTATAACATCATGAACACCAGCTAGGTTCATAACTTATTTTTCTCGATTCTGTCGATAACAGATTAAAGTTACAAAAAGGCTATTATCTTCTATGTCTAATTAGCCATAAAAATTCCGTAATGTAAGACGAAAGACTCACACAAAAATTGTGAAAATATGTCAGACCACTACGGTGATAGAGATAGACATACTCTGGAGATTTAGTTTAAATTTAATTAAAACATTCAAATGCATCTTAAAAATCTAACCTAATCAAACGAACACTTTGCATGCGTGTGGAACGTGTAATTAAAAACAATTAAATAAAATAATTTCCACTAAGCATTTATACGTGTACAACGGCTCGGGCTGTGTATGCCAGTCTAATGTTTGATCATTAATTCGCATGGCGTATGTATATTAAAACTGTTTCTTTGGTGCGGATAATAGAATTGTAATCATTATTGTTATGAGGAATAAAATTGACAGAAAACTGAGAAAATTTTATTTTATTTATATGAAATTGCATAAAAGGTGTCACTTTGGAGCGTTTAAATATTATTAAAATATTAACTTTCTTTTCATCAAGTCCATGGAAATGATGCTGATGATGTTCGAACAATTTATAAATTAAGAGTCGTTTACAGTTACTTCGATTCACTTCTTAAGTGTATCTTCGTTTAATGTATACCACAAAGTCTTGCGGACATTATTCATAAAAAGATGGTAGTTAGAGAACGCGTGCATTCGAGACCGAGACAAAAAGTTTACGTTCTTTTTTCTTAGAAGAGAATAAACTATTTCATTCATGTCAATAAATCAAATAATTCAATTAAAATCCCTCTTGGGAGAAAATTGGGACTGGTTTTTCTGATATGCAACAACAACAACAAAACTGAAGAAAGAAAGAAACCAACGAACGACCCAACTAAACAAATTAAGATGTTCGAACTTGAAATAAACAAATTTCTACAATTAATTTCGTTTTTTTTTCTGAAATTTAATTATTTATGCCACACACTGTCGCTTCGAACACGCAATCTCGAATCCTGATTATTGTGTCCCACAAAAAAAAAAACAAAACAAATGTTTTACGAAATTATTTCATTCAATATGCACAACTACCATGCATCTTCACCGAGCGCCTAATTAAGTTTTTCACATTTTTACTTTTATTCTTTAACACTGGGCAATTGTATTGTGTTGTATTTTGGTATGATCAATCTGTCCAAATCATGCATATAAAATGCACAAAGAATGATAAAAACATATGGCCACAGACAAATTGAAATTTATGTGAAAGCTACACGCAATATCGTGCCAAAAACGTTTCGATATTATGGTCGGGGGAAACGTTTTTTTATTTATTTTACGCCGGTACATGAAGACGATTGAATTTGAAAGAATTTTAATTTTTAAGTTTACGGTGGCGAATTGAAAATTTTTGAAAGTGAATGACTGCATTTTCTTTCGCAATAAAATGCCATACATGCGAAATGGTCCTGACTGCAGTCCTTGTCCATGTATGAGCTGTACCAGTACAAAAAGTTTTAAAAATTATTTAAACATTTGGAAGTTGTTTCAATTAGCAAGCCATACTATGGCAGAGAACGCTCTCTTAGTGATTTTTTTAGGAATTTTAATTCCGAAAAAGTTTCAAAAAATTCAGAAATTTTCCTAAAAATAAGCTCTGAAAGAGAACCAATTTTTGGTGGAGTGGTGCCAGAAAGAGACGATAAGTCATCAGCTATTTAAAACATCGATAATAATAGACGATGAGCTACGTTCTCCTGCAGGGGTTATTTTTAGTAATTATAATTGAAAAATTCTCAAAACGTTCGGAAAAATTCCGAAAAAAAACCGAAGAATTCCGAAAAACTCCGAACTTTTCCGGCATTTTTCGGAACTTTTTGAGAATTTGAAAACTAAAACATAAGCCCTGTCTTATACACAGCAAAATACATAATTAAGTGAAATATTTGACAACAAACTTTATGTACTTAAATAAATGAAGTAATAGATTCAATGATCCGTTCATTGATCTGTGTTACAGGATATCTGAAACCTCAAAATCGAAACGTTCATCCATGTGTTATTTCCCTTTTCAGCTCTCTATAGTCTACATTCATGCTTCATTAAAATTAACACGAATTTTCCTATAAAACTTCGACTCAAAATGAGATAAATAATCGATAACAAAGGTCTGCATTAAAATAACCTCGAGTGGATGGTCGTTCCGACAGGATTTGACAATAATAATGGACTCCCGGCGTCGACACAATATTATGCTTCAATTCTTGACAGATGTTGAACAACAAAAAACATGTAAATCCAAAAAGACCGATAAGCAAGTCTTTTCATGGTATAAACGTTTTGTGGTTTGAACACGATGTTATATTAACATGTTTCGCATTAATTCCATTCTTCAATGCAAACGTCATAAAAAAATATGTTTTTCTTCTATTTTTTTGATACAGAAAAGGTGCGAAAAATTAAGTATTAAAAATAAAGGAGAGAAAACGAACGAAAAATAAAATTAACATTATTAGTGTCTACCGCCACAAAGTTGTGTATAAAACTCTTTGTCGGTTTGGGATACGTTTGATATTAAATGTGCAAAATAATAGAACAAAAATATAAATAAAATGCATAAAAGCTTTGCGCGCGTACACATAAATACAGACAATGTTTTTAAATGTAAAATATTATGATGCGATTCTGTGGTTTTTTGTTGATTATTTTTCGTGGTAATTTAATTTATTTTTATTATGATGAGATTGTCGAATAAAGTTTGACGATTTATTTGTCATTTCGATTAAATAAAATAAAAATGTTGTGCACATCTCGCATATCCAACACACACAGCACAGACATACAAAATATATAATAATAAACTGACGGAACTGTGACACAATCGTCGATTTCCAACGAAGAATTTTAATGACAATGTTTCAAAGAGACTTGTCTTTTTAATGTCTTTAAATTTATGTCTTATGTGTTATCAACTGTACAACAGAGTTGTCAGTCATCGGAGGAATTACTCTGTCACGGAAAAATTATTGTGGAAGATTATTTACTTCAATAAAATGACAAACTTTTATCTGAATCGATTTAATGTTCTTATTATTATGCGTGCGCGTAGAATATAGCGAAGAGCAGTCAAAAGCTATTATGGCAATTAAACTTTATAATAACTTTGAGGTATTCCTTTGAGGCGAAAATTTGATGGCGAATTTTAATGTAGATTCCAATGATAATGAACGGATGAGAATCTTTTACCACAAATACAATGAGCGCAGCGAGTTATTTTGTATTAAAATTTGATTGGGTCCTCGAGTCACTCGACTTGGATTTTTGATTCTTTTATGGATACGAACTGCACTGTATCTACCCCTCTCTTTGTGGTAGCTTAAACATAGACCGATCACGATTTAGCCAGTTTGTTGATAAGTTAAAATTTCATTTCTACTATGATTCGCTAGACTTGTTCGTGAGCCTGATGAGAAATATCATATTAATGCTAAACGTCTCTCAGATCGAAACCGAGGTCGAACGACTTGCAAAATGTATGTCAAAACGAATGAAGTAAAAGATTTTGTATCAAACAGTAGGCGATACGCTTCCCGTTTCTTAAAGTGCTTAATTAGCCTTTTCACCCAGCTGCAGAAACCTTCAAATTCAAGGATTGCAATAAGATTTGCAGGTGTGAAGAATATGACATTTTGAGTTCAACAGACTTTCAAAGAACACACCAGACCAAATTTATTGACCTCAATTCTACTTTCAGTTAATCTAATATTCAGAAATTTATACAAACGATTACAGTGGATTAAATGACAAATTACGAAACGAAAATGCCAATCACATACATAAAAAGGTGTCTTATCGTACGAATCAATTTACAGAAATTTCGATTTAACAAAAATAGAATTGTCCATCGGAGTCTCATTATCACCGCTCCGATTACGAAATGAGTTGTTGCTGCGTTCATTTAATAATTAAAAATAAGTATTCGAATTGCACAGGTCGTGCTTTCTCTCTCACGTCAACTCATTCACATATCTAGACGATGAGTAACAATCGAGAATAAAATGTAAAAATAATGAAATCGATTGTTGTTTTTTCTGTTCTATTATCCACTTATCCAGTGATTAAATTCCTTGGACATCTTCATATAAAATGAATTGATAACGTTAGTACGTATGAAAACGAGCACTTCAGCTGATGAGATTGTTTGTATAACATTCTTATTTCTTTAATCAGCTATGATAACGCTATGGTCATCTCTCAAGCATTCATTTCGACAAGCCATTCCAATGTTCGAGCACTGAATACACGTATTTGAAATTCTTTTTTTTTAGATAATCATACGAATTAGCGCAAATATTTTTATAACAAAACAATTGATATGCTTCCACGAAACCGACGTACAAAAACGGTTTCGTCTTTATCTTTTCGAAATTAATAATTTTCCATTTAGACTTCACTTCTTTTCCAGCAAATCTCATTTCCTTCAATTCAATACGGATGGCTTTCGGGTGGAATGTTGAAACGATTATCTTGCCTCTGATTCGATTAACAAAAAATTTTGATTGTGGTTCCGCTAAGTGGATCCATCTTATCGCTGAAATTCTCAGTTCAAGGTGATATCAAAAATTTGTCAGAAAATGTGTCGAGTCGATATTCCCAAAAGAGTTGTAGAAACTAAAAATATAACTCATGTTCCCCCGCACCGCAAAAAATGCTGTAATTACATAAGACTATCCGCGAATTTATCTAAATTGCATTGCTTTCAGTGCCGATTAATTACTTCGAGTACTTGTGGGAAATGACTGCAATTTGTTAGGAGCCACAAGTTAATCGATTATTTGTTGATAGAATTTGAACAAAAAAAATTTGTAATTAAAGATAAACGAATGGGTTTTCCCTTCAAATTTTGATTGCAGGTGGTTATTGCTGTTCGTCGAAAAGAGCGATACATACCTCAGATAATCGGACAACCACGCATCTTATCAGAACAAATTTTATTCAAATGCGAGTATAACTTAATCTATTCCATAATAGACGTGAATGATTAAAATGTTAAATTCCACCAGTGATCACAATAACCCCCATAGAAAAGGCATTGAGAGAAGCATTCCTTAACAACTAAATTTTATTGTCTTTGACGTGTCGATTTGCATAAAATGCAAAATTAGAATATTTTGTATTATAATAAAACGTTGTAGGATAATTTGAATTTCTTTTGTTGTTAGAGAATACCAAAAAAAAATAAAATAAAATAAAAATGTTGTGACTGGTTTCAAAGAATACAAACAAATTCTGTTACAAGAAAATTATATAGGAAAACACACGGATCAATCTTTTTCATACACACCATCTACCTACTTAGCTTACAAGCATATTAACCTTCAAAATAATAATAACAGAAATTTAGTGCCAATTTGAATATATAGTTTCACTGTGTTGAGGTGACTACTAAAACTTGCATGTTTTATTCAAATTTTCATTGTCAAGCGTATGTCTAAAAAGTATGACTAAATATTCTGTCTAATTACTTGTCTAACATTTGTAGATGAATTCAAGCCCCTGCCACAGTACTAATCGACATAAAAAACAAGGCATCAGAACAGTCGGAGCGTTTGCTGCGACTTAGCCCCGTACTACCCGTAATCCTATTTCGTCCGTAACCATAATACGTCCGTAGCCCTAATAAGCCCGGAACCCTAATACGTCTACAACCCTCTAATGCGTCTGTTACCAAAATGCAAGTCAAGTTGGGCATGGTCAAATTTACTGAAAGTGTTCATTTTTAAAATTGCGCATAGCGCAATTACGAAAGCCCGTACGAAGTACCTCTCAAATAAAACCAACAATTTACGACATTATTTTAGAAACCCAAAATTTTTTGCCAACTTTCTATTGGGTATTCAATTATCTCTCAACAAAAACTAGCAAAATCTGATGAGATTTACTCGATTTATGTGCAAAAAACACTTAGGGCCGAGTAGCGGCCTTAGTCCAAGGGCCCAAATTTGAAACTTTTTTTGCCATCATTCTGTTCGGCATTCAACTATCTCTCAAATGAAACAAAATCTAGCAAAATTGGATGAGATTTACTCGATTTATGTGCAAAAACACTTAGGGCCGAGTAGCGGCCTTAGTCCAAGGGCCCAAATTTGAAACTTTTTTTGCCATCATTCTGTTCGGCATTCAACTATCTCTCAAATGAAACAAAATCTAGCAAAATCGGATGAGATTTACTCGATTTTTGTGCAAAAAACACTTAGGGCCGAGTAGCGGCCTTAGTCCAAGGGCCCAAATTTGAAACTTTTTTCGACACGTTCTTTTCGGTATTCAATTATCTTCCATAAAAAACTAAATCTAGCAAAATCGGATGAGATTTACTCGATTTATGTGCAAAAAACACTTAGGGCCGAGTAACGACCTTTGATCCCTCCCAACAAGCTCGCGTTGCATCTTACCCAAAAAGAATGTTCAGCAACTTTGTTCTACTCGTCAGTACCTTTCATTTGATATATCACAAGCAGCTATTGCGTGCGTATTTCGGTAGATATCGTCGAAAGACTGAAAAACACCTATAGGGCCCTAGCTCTGGAGCCCATTTTCGAACTTGACCTTACTTTTGTCGATACCAATCGGGGAAAAAAAGAATTTTGAAAAAAGGTTGTGATTTGCTCACAGACGGACGGACGGACGGACATTTTTTTATTGCGGATTCGTCATCTATGAACACAACCAAATGCTTTGCCCTTACTGTCTGCTTCCAATTCGACGTGTTACAAACGCCATATTAATCTTATAAGCCCCCAGTACTTCGTACGGGGCTAAAAAGTTTACAAACAATAGGTCTGTTCTATTGTCTGGTTGGAGTCAATTCAGAGATTATTAATAGAATTTTATTCTTAAAAGTTCTGAAAATAAGAATTTTTCTCTAAAAAATATCTTAAAAATTCCTAAAAAATCTTAAAATCTCTTAGAAAATTCTTAATAATTTCCGGGTTTTGTAAGACTGCATTGCTGGTACATCGCAAAGCTTAAGTTGTTTTCCTAAAAGCTTTTAAAAAATGGCAGGAATCAGAAGTCTTAAAACCCGATCTGTTTATGGAGGACATAATTTTCGCGAGGTGACATCTGCTGAATGAGTTGCATGCAGAAGAGTTACAGGGGATTATCTGCGAAGAATTGTATGCTAGAAAACAGATTTGGGTCGAGCTATTAGCCCAAAAATTTTCGCTAGTTTCACTTTCGACAATATCTCTAATGTTGTTGGTCCAAATCATTCGAGTAAAAATGCTGTCGTATTGCCCATGACTTCAGTAATTTTTATCTCGTGGAAGCTTTTTTATTGAATTTGATAAAATGAGTTGCGGAGAGTTAAATTGCAGAAAAAAGAGTTGGAAATGAGTTGTACAAGAGTTGCAGATCAGTTGCTTTTCCCTCGAAATTTTCTGAAGCTTTCAAACAAAAAATTGAAGCATTTCCGCATGAAAAATTGTGTAAAAATGTCACCTCCATCTATTGTTGCAGTTCAGTATGAAACGCGTTTGATACTTTGCATTTGTCTGGTTTATCACAAAGAAAGCTTATGGGTCTGCTCAACCACATGCTTGAAATGAATATGAATAGGTTGCTATTGACCGCAACAAACAAATATCCGGATTAAAAGAAAAGAAGAAAAAAATCAATAGAAATTTCACACAAAAAAATGTGTCTAATAACAATCCACTACAAATAGTTTCGCACGTGTGTTCGCACTTTGATCGTAATTTCTTAAAAATACAACACAAAAAATATTTCGATCAGGAATTCTAATTCGTTTTAGGAAATTATGTCACCTCAGCTCGCATCAACCACATATGGTTTTGTGCCCATATTGTACATTCGAAAAAAAAAAGATTTTTTTTTCGCAGAAGTGAAAATATTCGACGAAGGTCAAACAAAGTGTAATCAAATACAAATGGCCATAATATATTACGATTATTGAGTGTGAATTGATTTTAAATTGATAATATTTCGCTAAATGGCGATGGCATATTTTTTTTATTCTCATCTCTCGTGTCTCGTTTTGTTAAAGGCCAAATATTTCATCGAATTGATTAGCTCCTCTATTTTGCTACGAAGAGAAGAAAAAAAAAACTCTCGAAAATTGTTGGTATTAAAAAACAGATTTTCATTGGCCATTTCATTGTGTGTGGCACCAAGCTCACTGGAGCCTCCGTCCATTGAAAGTTAGTCAATAACTTATCCGAATCTAACTCGTTACAAAAGATTTTCTGATTTCTAATATTGCTATTTTATGTTAAAACGGTAGAATCAATTGATTTCTTCAGATTGTCGTCATATGGGTATACCTACATCTCATTCTTGTTTTTATATAAACAAAAAGTAAAGCTAAATGGGCTAATAAATTTAGAAAATTCATTTAAATTTGAATAAATTTTGTTGTGACAACGGCCGTTGTCGTAAATTAAATTTGCAACGGTGGTGTAGATAGAGTTTCATTTAAAAAAAAATTGGTTGAAATGTACGGGACTGCACGAAGTAGATACATTTATTTGGATGGAATTTTTAGCTGAAACAATTCTTATGCAAACTCCGGTCGTAGAGATGTTATATAAGTCGTTTCTACTGCATCTCACAGGTTACATTACCCGTTATCACTCCTCACCCATCAGAATCATATATTTATGCAGATTCAGTCAAATTAGGAAGACATAATTTCTTAAATGAATAGATCGAATACAGAAGATTTTATCTCGTCAGGATATTAATATTTTGATTGGTTTCCCACCACGAAATGAGATTGGATTACGACGATCGATTCAATATTATAAATGACGAATGGAGAAGCACCAGTATCGTGTGTATAGGAATAGAAACTCGAGTAGAAGTCATATCAAATCCGAAAATAATTTATATTCAAAATCATTTGATATCGTGTGAGATATTCGGTGCAAAATATGTGAAAACTCACAGCGTATAGGTGCGCTTTCAATTTCAATGATAATACCAGTCAATGGATATTGATAAATGGAATGGGGAAAAATTGTATTTTAGCACATGAAAGGTCATTGACTAGCTGTGTCGGAAACAACCAAAAAAATAAGGAACTGGCTCATATCAAAACAAATGTTAAGACAAACAAAGTAAAAGATTTTCTATCAATACTATGTGATAACAAACGAAGTAATAGATTTGTTGAGGAATTGTTAACCTCTAGCTATAGTATTTATATAGTGTCGATATAACCATAAAATCTATTACCTCTTTTGTTATCACCAAGTTTTTGGTACCAACTCGCAAAGCAATACCAAACTCAATTACACAAAAATTAAACGAATTATCGAAATGTAATGAACCTCAAATTACGA
This sequence comes from Bradysia coprophila, assembly GCF_014529535.1. Lineage (NCBI taxonomy): Eukaryota > Metazoa > Arthropoda > Insecta > Diptera > Sciaridae > Bradysia > Bradysia coprophila. Next base: position 7,605,460 of record NW_023504022.1, read on the forward strand.
CGACGAATTTTTAATTATTTTGTTTTTTCTCAGTCCCAAAAATAATCACGAACATGTTCGGCCCACTTGTGAGACTTAATTTCAATATTGATAAGCATTTCTCATCACAGATGTTTGATTGTGTCGCAGGTGAAACGATATACATATTTTCTTACCGATCATACTATTTTCAGAAAATATTTTTCTATACCTACAAGTAGTTTAGTGTGCCAGAACCGCAGACAAGTCTTTCAATAAATGTTGAAAAAATTAATGGAAAAATTAAATATGCGAATTTGAAATCGAATTTCCTATGTCCCATATCGGAAACATAGCCCAGTAAATTTTCGTATGTGATAGAAATTACCGATCTCGTGTTACGTAACATCAAGCTAAAACTATGCTAAATATATTAAAAAAATGCTTATCCACTTACCATCAGGAGGTACAAAATCTTGGCATAGAAGGTTAGATGTGGTAACCTGAAATCAGAAAAGAGAAGAAAAAAAATTAAAATCAGATTCAAAATCGATCACTTTATTCGTGTGGTGTGGTGATCGGAACAAGTATAATGAACAGGTCTTTTCGAAATACATTTTTTTTTGCTTTGCATTAATTTGATTTATAATTTATTTCAATTATGTAAATAACAAATCGATGAAAACATCAATTTAAATTCTTAATTTTATGTGAGCAGAAGAAGAAGTAAAAAAAATGTTGTCCAATGAATTTCGCATTTTAATCGAAAATCGCACTTCCATCTAACTGTTGAGTAAATACAAATAACATTAAAAAGTGATTTAACATTAACTCTTTTTTTTGCTCGCGACGTGTAAAGGCAGACCGAGAGGCAAGAATGCTCGAACCTAATCAGTATGTATAATTTTTCAACACATATTGTTATGTATAAATGTATACACATCACACCCTATGGTGTTAGAATATAATACAAGAAAATACAAAACGCGACTGTCCAATATTCAAATTCCCACCATAAATCATTGCAATTTTTTTTTTGTATATATTTTGTCACGTTAAATATTGTCTACTTAAATTGTTTTTAAATAATACTGAAATGTTAAACCTACACAGTATTATTGGTGTGTGATCTAATTTGCATGCGTAATACAGCTGCAAACATTTACCATTATATTACTCTTTTAAATAAATTGTCACGGAATATGTCAAGAAGACAATACTTCGGTGTCAATAAAATAACAGCACGTGCTGTCATGTACTCAGAGTTTTCTTCTTTTTTTCGTGTTGTTGTTTTTTGTTTCAATTAAGATTAATTTTGTGTATCGTTGTATGTGTAGAGGGGATAATATGTAATGAGACTACGTGAAGTATTTATGCAAAAATGAAAATTTGAGCAATAGATCAAATTTGACAAATAGTTGGGAAATTTTGTCAAAATAATTGTTTCTCAAGAGGCAATAGTGTCACATTTTCCCATAATTTTGTAAGTTCTACCTAAATTTCCCAAAAATATATTTTTTTTAATTTAAGAAAAATGAAGGAAAATTTTGAAAAGTGTGAGAAAATGTAGGAAAACATGACAAAGCTTGGGAAAATATATGAAAACGTTTTACTACCTGTCCCATGCGAAAGTTGACCATTACATAGCAATTTTCCGGTTGCGAAAATGATCAATTACAAGTCAAATATTTTCGGTTCAGTTTTTAGTTTTACTATGTAAAAATCAACGTTTGCATGGGATTGATGGTAAGCCAGAATTACATTGGATGCTGCTTCGTACATCATTACTTCGGAAACATCTTTGTCATATTCGCAAACTTCATCTTTTATCACAGAATTGTAACTTCATGTAATGAATTACGTTCGCAGCATCCAATATAACCTCCATTTTCTTACATTTTATTTTCTATAATTTTTGCAAAAAAAAATGTTTTTTGGAAAATTTTTAGGAAAATTTGGAAAAATGACGGAAATGAAGGAAAATATCGGAAAATAAGTTTAGGAAAATGTTTGTCAACAATAGTCCCTGAGATAAGGCTACTTATGGATTGAACTATTTTTTCTACTTCAAATTCTTAAAGCAAAGTAACGTACAGATCAAAGGGTATTTTTCCGTAAAATCTTTCAGTGTTGACAAAAAGGTAAACGTAGAAAATTCTAATGACAATGAATTTGCTCTAGAGATAACCACAACATTTGATAAAAAGGGGCCTCCCACTCATATCAGAGACTTAAGGAATGTGATAATATTTGCAAAGTAACCGAAAAAAATTATTTCCACATGACAGACAGACAGACAGACAATTTTACTTACACTCAACTAACATTTTTGTGGACTATAGTCTGATGAAGCGAACATTAAAAAAATTGCTTACAACCAACTCGCATTGCAGTTTATATTTACAGAAAAAAATCCAACAACTATCCAATGGTTAATAACATTGATATCATATGATTCCAACTACACTCTATGCCGATTCATAAACGACTATCAATTTGCAACGTCTTGCGACACAACGTAAAACGAATGTGTTTACTAAAAGTGTCTGATTCAATTAATAATAAAAAGACGAAATTTGCCATAGAAGTGCTTGCATTAATAAATCAAATTGAAACCTTTTAACCCTTTCCATTGAACTATTCAGAAATTGATAAAGCACGTTACTCACATAATATATAATAAGAATCGTTTTTGTATTACGTTACACACATACGCTGCATATGGATGGTTACTTTCATAACTTATAAAAGAGTATAATATAAAAGGCGACTACATTATTGAATTTCTTCTATAGAATCATCATCATAACAATATTTTAATGTACACAATGTATATGTACGAACTTATCTTTACGATAGCATTAAAAATAAAATGACAAAATTTTGTAATATAATAATATTAACTCACTGGATGTTATGCCTGATTTTACTCGCAACAACTTTACGATGTAATCGACAATTGAAATTGTTCTATCAGAGTTTTTTTTGGCCATTCTTCAGCAGCCTAATTGATAAACTCATTAAGATGGTAACCTGGGTAAGTCAAATATCAGAATTCTCACATAACGTGCACAATTAAAAGAAAATTCGATGGGAAAACCTATAGAACTTACATGACCTATTTTGACCAAGGCATTATTTAAAAGAAGAAGAAGAAGAAATATTTAATAATTTTTTGATGGCAAATGTATCATCTTGCCTGTAAACCTCATTAAATGAAACCATAACCACCTTATTTGACGTAATTTGTAACTTTATTTCGCTTAAAATTGGAAGTAAAAAACCGCCTCAAAAATCTTTCGAGTAGGTCGACCTACCCACATATTTGACATCGTAAAGAATACAAGCCAGATAGCGAATAGGGCAAGTATGTTGTTTTTGGAAAGGTGCGGTCTCAGGCTAATTGATATAGTAGCAACTGAAGCTATACCCAGCAGTGGATGAGCTAGGCATGACCAGAAAGCTTCCCGATGGTGAAAAAATCAGTGAACGTTGTCCACATTCACAAACTAAAAGTGTTAAATTTCTTGTTAGTGCATATAACTGTTCGGTAGACCAGAGTCAACCAGTACACAGCAATTAATTTCATTTTTAGTCGAAATTTCCATACATTTCCATTAAAAAATCTCAGGAATCTGGGTACCAAAAAGATTAATTTTTAAGATTTTTTGAAAAGAATGAAAAGCCTTCTCCCAATTTCTTGATATGTTAAATGGGATGTGCTAGCCTTTATCTTAAGCCAATAAAATGAAAAATCGATTGGGGTGCTCATTGACAAAACCATAAAATTGTACTTTGATGCCTCACCCTGACTCACAGCTGCAATCTTTCGACCCGACGATACTTTTATTAGAATCGTCTGTCAATTCTCTACAAACTACCATCAGATCAAAACCGGCCGGGTCGTTTCATTTCGGGGAAAATTTTTCTGAAAAAGTCATGATTTTGAAATTTTCAAATTTTCTTATAGTCGCCCCGAGCCGGAGAGGTCGTTAAAAAAACAAACTTCTTCTACGAAATGATCACCTTGAAATTCCTTATCGATAGCACCATAAACGTCCGGAAACAAAAATGGTGTGTCCGATTCAAAACAATTTTCACCGTAAGCATATGACCAGTATCGGGTCTATTACTTCAATCGATCAATCGGTTGATTTCAAATCTTGTACTTCAATTTTTTTTAACTTGCATTTTACTATGTAAAGGACCACATTACCCAGAGCTTGTCATTATTTTTGTCGTCGTTATCGATAACAGATGAATAGCCGTGTATGACAGGTTATGCAACAGTCCTTAGCAAATTTTGTGTGCACACCTAGTCTTAACTTACACTAAGTGGAACTACAATTCTCAAATTCTAAAAAATTCTAAACAAATTCTGAAAGTTCTGAAAATTCCAAAATTTGAGAATTTTAAGAATTAATTCTCAAAATAAAAATTCCAAAAAAAAATTCAAAATTCTTAAATTTCCCAAAAAGTCTTAAAGTTTGTATAACCTTTCTATGCCCAACCGATTGAGATTTTCCATTTAAAAAAAACGAAATTTTATTGACAATTCTTTATGTTTTCGCACTTAAAATGTCATCAAAGTTATAATAAAAGAATTTATCGTCAAGATATTTTTATGCACTCGCCACGACTCTAATTAAAGAGTGTAATTTGAAAATTGAGTACCATCTATACCTCTTACAAAATTCAATCAAATTCGTTTTCCTGTTATATAACTTTAATCGTCAATTTGCAAAGGATATTTAAGATTTTATTATCAATGAATCAATCATTGAACATCAATCTAACTGTCCATAGGTAGAAACAGAAGCATAAAAGAATCCAATAATCTTTAGCATTATTAAAATGCGATGAGGCGCGTTAAAATAACGACTTTGCGTTTTATTTCAAATTAAACGCATACGAATCGCATCCGTTAACAGCAACTAAATTTGAAATTTTTTTGTTGTAGAAAATTATTTACGCAACGGAACGCAACTTTCTTCAAGTCAAATCAACATTAAAAAACGATTTTATTAAGTCGATTCGCGCCTATATTAGCACTTTATATCACTTTTATTATATTATGGATCTAATTTTCAGAATTCTATCGTTTATCTTGTCTTCACACCGGCATTTAATTGCCTTGTACAATTCACGTTCGTTCGTTCGTTTTTTTTTTTATTCTGTTCGTTTCATATCATTTTTCATTCGACGGATTTCTAATACATTTGTCAAAATAATAAATTTCATTTCTTTATTAAATGTCATAATATTTAACACAATAAAACTCTTTAAATTGTTGTTACAAGAGGTGCAAAAGCATTTTAGTTGCTTAAATAAAATTGAGTTTTCATTTACCACCTTTTATTGTTCATAAAATTGTTTATTTATTTTAAATTAGATATTAAATTCAATTGTGTAGTTAATTGATATTATGACTTCTACACATTTTATTGGTCTAGAAACTCTCCTCAGTGCATGGTGTGTTGGAGTATTTTTTTATGATTTTTTGATTTAATATTTTCCGTTCGTCTAATGGATTTCATATATAGTTATAAGTGCAATAAAACTGTGGTTGTTAACATTTTCACCATCTATTTGAAAGGAACGATGTTTATGATTCATTAAAAAAATATTTTAAAATTTAGATCATCGTCCGAAGAGAGGTAGATCATATTTGCAAATTAGGATCACTTTACAGCAAAAAGCTCACGTTTGTTTTCAGTAAACATTTTTGTGATGGATACATATATCATCATCTTGGTTGTACCGTCTGTATTAACAATAGACTTAGTATGAAAGTGTGAAATATTTTTTCGTGTAAAAAAAAACGGCCATAACATTAACCATCAATAACGCCATAGCTAATTTAGGAAATCAACATTTTCAAAAAAAGTAATAATTTTGATGATGACTTAACAATGTTAGCTTTTCTGTCCATATCTTCTTCGCCTGAAACGTTTATTATTATTATTTGCTGACCAATGTTCAATGTTGAAACCCGGTGACAGGTCAATATGTATATTCAAGTTGTAACAGTTTACAAGAAAAAAACGAATAAAGCTAACAGACGAGACGAATATATTGTACTCATGTGATTATTTTCGGTGGTATACGTCATATGATGGGTAAAGTTGGTCAGTTTACTCTTTGCGGGGACGTATCATCGATGCGAATTGTTTTTTTTTCTGTATTCGTTTTGTAGTTGTAGTTTTAAAGTTAATTTGTTTTCTTGGAAATGAGACACAAAGTTTTGTGTCTATCTATGGAACGAATATGTCATTGTTAAAATGTTTACGCCGTATAGTGATGACAAATTTTCAAATGAACGGGAAACGTGTGACCATTTAGCGAATTTCTTTCTTTATTTTTTCAGTTTCGAATTTTCTCTTACAGTTTTGGAGTTGATGAACTTATCTGTCTGTAACGTGCATACGTGTGGTTTTCTAACTGTAGTTTGTGCCTTGCATAAATAAGGGTTATTCTGTCTACAGACGGCTATGTCATCTGCTATCGACAACGACGACAATATAAGTGCTAAACTCTGACTAACCAAGTCTAACCAAGAATTTCACAGGCATAACTTATAGATCTACTACTTCTTTTGATCTAAGTAGTTTACGAAAGATTTACAGAAAATCTTTTACTTCATTTGTATTAACATGGTTTCTTTGCAATAAAGACTTGGTTAGTTAGAGTTTAGCACTTATATTGTCGTCGTTGTCGATAGCAAATGACTTTGTTCTAACAAATGGTAAAAGGAATTTTTTCTGGGAAATCAGTTCTTTCGAGTCGATATTCTAGATTCTGAACGATATTTTTCAGTAAAGGTGTCAGCGCACTTAGTCCGTTTTAGCTCTCCGTGTCGTTGAAACAATATAAAAGCGAGACAAAGTTGTCATTGTTTAAACAAACTGTCAACTAAACAGGAGAGCTAAAATCTATAAGCAAGACCTATTTTCGAGAATAGAAATTTCGACAATTCGTGAAAAAATTTTAAATCCTCGAAATGGAGTTTCAAGAAGGTTCAAGTAATTCAATTCTTGAAAAGAGGTAAAGAGTCCGATATTATCTCATTCAAACGAAGGACATTTTCTTTGCAGATCTTATTGCAATCACGTCATTCCTTCGAGTAAATTTCACAAAAACGTAAAACTCATACGCAAAACTATAAAATTCGAATTCCTGAAGCTGTCTGTTGAACGGAATCGCTTTTTATTTCGCAAATAAACTTACAAGCAAAGTGTCACTTATGATGTAAAGAAAAGATTTTAAAAACTGTGACAAATTGAGTGTATGATTGTCGTTTAGCAAACATTTTCAATTTTGAATACAAATATCTCATAACTGAGTGCTGTACGTCGTCGTCGTCGTCAACGTTGTCGTACACAAGAAGAATGGAAAGGGAGTTTTTTTTTCATTCTCCTTCATCTCTTCTTGTATTCTGTTAAAAACTCTTTTGAATCGTTGTTTACGTCAATATTATAAGCATTTAATTTTAATTAATTTAATATTTGAATCCACACGGTATAATACGTTATATGACTGAGGTAAGTGGGAAATATTTACATTTTTTGTTTCGTTCCCTGTTCGCTTCTATGATTCGTCTATGGCATCTAAGATAATTATAAATGATTGATATATACAACAACAGCTGAGGTGTATTATAACAATATTATTTCGAAAATATCTCTCTTGTCATCAATATTGTTTCTTAGGAAATAGTATAATGAAAAACAGCATAGTCATTGGGTAAAATCTTTGTATTATTGGATGTTTTCAATCGTACACATTCCGTAAGTGTTCAATAAGATATTTTTATAACTACCGGCATTTCTTCAGTTAAAAGTATCCCATTCTCTCTCTCGCTGGTCTTGTGTATAGATTCGTCATACTGTTTTTATTTTTGATGGTTATAGCTTAAACAATTTATTATTACATTATAAATGTTGGTATAAAATAATATTGACACGTCTCCTCTATTGAAATATATAGATTTTTATAGAAAAATGATTGAGTTGTTTATTAAATATGTCATGATTCAATTAAAATGGTTTTTTGTCCAAAGTTAAATAATTTATTCTAAAGACATGATAATTATGACGCTTTTCGAGACATGATTCGAACAATATTTTTTTTCTTCTTCGTTGTTTCTCTCCTACCCGGCTTTTGTTTTGCTTCTTTTGTGATTATAATTCGAATAAATGATGCAAATAAAATAATTTGCCGGCGCTTACGCAAATTATAGAAGATAATGGTGGGAATTACACTCTCTAAATGTCGAAATGAATGGTTTTTTTTTACAAAATTATTATTTGCAAAAGGGGATTATGTATATGTGTCACAATTTAGCAAATTGTAAAGAATATGAATTTTTCAAGATTCATTTTATTTGCCCAAAAGTTAAATAAGAAATTATGGCAGGCCATAAAGCTTTTATTCGTTCACAATTGAATTAAGAAAACGTTTTGGGTTTTTCTGTACGACAATCAGTCAAAGTCCATTTTTGCAACGATAAAAGCGTTCAAAAAAAATCGTGAAAAGAGGTTTCATCACAAGGTAAGCTAGTTTTGCGTAATCAATTGACCAATATTTTAGAAATATGACAAATATGACGAAATTACTCTGGCCTTATAGGAGAATGATGTTTAGAAACTAAGAAGAAATGTAATAGAGTTTTCCCATATTTTAGTACATTCTGTCACTCATGTCACTGCGCTTATTTTCATGTGAACCAACTTCATATGGTGACATTTGTTCTGTAATGACAAATGTGAAGTTGGTTCACATGAAAATAAGCCGCAGAGAATGAAGTATCATGAAAAAAATCTGGCGCCTCTACTGGTTAAACCCACTTGTCACATTATAGCAAAATATCTGTTAAAACTAGATAGAACTGTGAAGTACTAGATTTAATATCAGAGACCGGTATGTGCTATTAAGAAAAGAAGTATCAGATTCATCGCAATATTCTTGCAGTTTTAAAGGTTACTAAAACGGATTTGTGAAGATTTGTAATTTTTATTTGAGCCAACCGAAATCAACTAAATGTTCTTACAAGCAACAAAACTTTTTCCTGATTCACCTCAGCATGTTTAACCCACAAATATAGTCCACTTAATAAGTATTGGAATCAAATTACTGGACTTAGTTGAATGTCGCGCCTAATGTGAGCATTGTTTTAAGTAAATCCGACAATTTAAAGTTAACCAATATGTAATGTGACAAGTTTCTAGCGTAGTTTTTCTGGGCGTAACATTTCATTTAGTTAAAGTTTGGTCCCTGACGAAGTTCAGTGATTGGTTCTCGAAAGTTTAGAATTTAAAAGTACTAAAATCTTAGCCATAGATTGTAACCTTTTCAAATATGGCAGATCGATTTGGTAATATACGACATTATCTGCGCCTATATTTATTACAGAAATGAACGATAATTTTGTGTGACTAGCGTAGGCCCGGTTTTTAGGAATGCAATTCCTTAAATTTCGTAAACAGTCTTACAAAATCCCTAAATTCAAAAGTTCTTAGATTTAGGAATTTGTAAGAGTTTTTAGGAATTTTATTCAATAAAATTTCTAATAATATGCCATGGTACCAGGGGCTATTTAGTTGAATTAATTTGCAGAAATTCGCCAAAATTCGCCAAAATTCGTCGAAATTCGCCGAAATTCTCCCAAATTAAAAAATTCAAATTTTGAAAATTTTCTTCCAAATTTATGTTTTTTGAAATATTTTGCTAGTTTTGTGATATAGCATAACAAAAATATGCAAGAATCTACCAAATTCACAAATATATGTAAAATTCACAAAATTAGGACATTTTTCATCGTTTTTCCAAAAAAAAGCCATCATGGCTTCCCGGTTAAAAATAGATTTCTAGAATGTCTTGGCCAAAAATATGTAACTAAGTTCTACGATTCTTTGAAATTTCTTAAAAGCATGTATAAATTCACAAAAAATCGAGAAAATTCGTCAAAATTCGCCAAAATTCGTCAAATTCTCCAAATTCGCCAAAATTCGCTGAAAATTCAACTAAATAGCCCCTGCAATGCAGGGCCTGCATGGTACTGCAAGCAATTCAATTCTGTCTGATCATGCAACTCAACACACTACCTAAGTCCACGATTGGTTATCGAATGTGAAAAGGTGAAATGAAGACGGTTTTGTTTATATTCTAATTTTAATATTTGCCCTATAAATTGCATCCCTAATTCCTAAAATATTTTCATTTGGTCCTTATAATATCAGCAGAGAGTTTTCTCCCTTTTCTCTTCTCTCGAATAAAATATTTTAGAGGATTTCCCCTGGTTTGACATGAAAGGTAAAGTTATAAAAAAAATCTTCTGTAATTTTTCTTCAGCGAAAACGATCACTTGGAAAAAAAAACTTTTGGTTTTTATTTGGTGTAACAATTAGTTGGTTAATTATGGACAATGGTATCGAGTCTGTGTTTTTTCCCATGAAATTCGTCCTTTAACCATTTTAAAAACATTAAAAACCAATGAGAACAGCATTAAACTGAAGATCAACGGCTTCAACAAGCCTCTAAATTCACCACGAAAAACACTTAAAAATCGGTGAAAGATATTTTACTTGACCAAAAAAGAACTCAACTGAAAATTATGGTCCCTCATTTACCATCTGACCAACATAATAAACCTTTTATTGGTACAAGAATACGTAATAAAAAACTATAATTTTTCCCATTCACACATAATTCCATTTTACAATACAAAAACCTAAGTTACAAAAACAATAAAAAAAAACTCTTTTTAAACAGGAAATAATGACCAGTATAACCGTCGGATAAAACACCTTTTATCACTTCCAATTTAACTGCGCTCTGCGGTAAAAGCGACGAGGAGTAAAAATGATTGAACGAACATTGTTTGAATGGAACGGTGGAACATTTATTTAGTCGATTTTTTCTCATTTTTTTTTTCATCGTTCTCCATCAGTTTGTTTCATCAATTAAACTTAATAGACTCGACAACAATATTTGATACAGTTTCATTATTTTGATTACTTTTTTAGTACTCTCTCTCTCTCTTCATGTACATCTCTACAAAACTTAAATTTGTTTATCACATATGATCATGATGATGATGTCGGGTGTGATTTAGATATTATAAATATAGGAAAAGGTGTACTCACATCGTATTTATTTGGCCTCATTGTACCCATTTATTTTTTGTGTCACATTCGGGTACGGTGCTTTTTAAACCTATCCAAATTTCTGGAGCAATGCTTACACTTAATATGAACATATAATTTAGATCTGTGAACACCAATTCAATATAACAAAACAAAACAAAAATTGCAAAATTTTTGACGATTTTCTAATTTTCCTTTTTTTCTCTTTCTTTTCTTTTTTTGCACTAAGTATTTCACTTTCACAAATTTTCCACTTAATCCAAAAAAATACGTAAAGGGGTTTCAAGGACAATTCGTTCCCACTGTTTTATATCCACAACAATTTTCTTCTTCGCGTTGCTGCAGTATTGTTAACACTTCTGAATATTCTCAGTTGTAGGGGTTATTTGTTTCTCCCTCACTTAATTGCAATGCAGCTAATACTGAACGAAATTTCACAATTGAACAAGAAACTTTAGAAACAATTTTTACTAAAACGTAAAAAATGTTTTTCTATTTTATTTTCACTTTGTTACGATTTGCAAATTCGAAAGATGTTTTTTTCTCGAAAAGAATGCACAATTTTGCACGTCTATTCTTACTTAATTCAGAAATAACCCAATTAACACTACTTTACACTTTTAATTTCGCACGTTTTCATCATTAGTCGTTACAAAAAAAAACCGTTTACAACTCTGAGAAGATGTCGATACTGTTCTGTTGCTTACACTCGAACGTCTGATTCTTAAAGATTTTTCTTTTTCTGTAATTATTAAAGCAAAGTACGTTGAACCATTTTTTATTTTATTTATTTATTTCAATAAAGATCACTAGATATTTTATCCTGTTTTTGTGGTGTTACGGAAATTTTCACGAGTTTTTCGTTGCGTCAAAAGACTGTTTTGTTTTTTTAAATAACCGTTTTCCTATCTACCCGCTGCGTAAATATTTTGTTTAGTTCCTTACTCATGAAAATCATTATTTCGAAAATATTTACTTTTTATTGGATGATTAAACCTTTTGTTTCGAAATAGTATCATCACACCGGAACGACTACTTAATTTTATTATTATTTTTATTTTTTGTCATTCAATGCATCCAACGGAAAATATGTTTTTAAAAAAACCTTTTCTCTGATTAGTTATTTTCCACACAATGACCTGATATGTATTACCAGCTCAATTTTATTTTATATTTTCATTTGAAAAATTGTAACGACAATTTATTTACTATTTGATATCGATAAGAAAATCTTTGAACCACACACAAAAATTCAAAAAAAAAAAAATTTCTTTTATACGTTCGCTATAAACAAAATATTTTTTTTTATATTTCACGTAACACGAAGTTCACCATATGAGAAGTGATTTGATACTAAAAAATATTTCATCGTGAGCCTGTGGTGTTTCAGTCGGTTTCAGTAACCTCTATATTCTGGTGTGTATAATATATACAAACGATATATTATTATACACCAGTCTGGCCTATTAGTACAGAATCGATGTATTACAGTTTCGAGATAACGTTGTCGGCTCGGCAGCCGATGTCGCATAGAAAATAATTTTTATATATTGAATGTTATATCGTTTTTCGTCAAAACGATATTTTTCGTTGTTGTTGTTGTTATACCATAGTGTGTGGCAGATCTATCTAAACAATATGTAGTAAAATGTGAAACAGTCATCAGAGTCGAAAGGTAAAACGTTTGAATATATAGATACAGCACATATACGGGAGAAAAAAAGACTTAAGGAATAACACAATTTTTGTTGTTGTTGTTTTGTTAAATGTTGTTAAATGAAAGGCAGGCAATACGGTACACATAGAATGTATAACAACGTCGCAGTTTTTGACGTCATTGTTACATCTATATCGCTATTTTGTATTGTTATGTGAACATTGAACAATTTAAACGGAATGGTAGGTTTGCAGGAAATGTTACACAAGGTACAAACTGCAATTTACTGTGTATAATTGTTGGGAATAAGAATTCTAACAACTTTCGCTCATTAAAAACGTAAGGAATTTCAGTAGTATTGTTTTCCATGTCTACATGGAGTACAAAAGTATTCCTAATTTACAGCTATAATTTAACTCTTTTTGTTTCTCGGTTAAACTGTTATTGATTTTTATCATTAAGATTGTACTGATTTACATAAAACGAGTAATCATCTGTTATCGAGAACGATCAACACAATAAGTTATGAGTTCTCTTGTTTAGCTTGACGCAACAACATATTAAAACAAATGAAGGACAAGATTTTGAAGCAAACATTAGGCAATATACCTTTCGGTTAGTTACTTAGTTTCGGTTAGACCGTTGTTGATCATTAAGTTTTGGGTTGTATTAGGGTTTAGTGGCAAAATATCTAAAAGAAATGAAGTACTAGATTTGAAAACTGTATGCAACACTTTAAACAAAATATTAAACAGATTTAAGGCAGGTACATGTCGCACAAAGTACTATTAGACTTTATTTCACTAATCGCACTTTGTGCACGAATTGAGAATAGCCTTTTCGCAGATTTAATGGTTAGGTGGTACATAGATAGATAGATAGAATAAGTGGGTGGCTTTTACGCCTGCACCTAAGCCTCAGATGGGCCTGTTGTGCGTACCCACGGTCGTTTATATTCTTTTAGTCTTGTTTAGAAATTTGAGGATGTTTGATGGAGCGATACTCCATATCGAGGTGTACTTGGTTACGTATGAACCTAGATACTGTGATCGAGCCATAATGTATGCTGGGCATTCGCAAAGAAAGTGTTCTGTGCTTTCGATTTCACCACACTTTTCGCAGTGTGGATCGTCTGCCACCCCAATTGTGTGGAGATGTTTCTTTAGAGAATTGTGACCTGTAAGTATGCCGGCAAGTCTTCTGAGGTTATTCCGATCGAGTGACAGGCAGTATTTCGAATTTTTGTTGTTTATTCTGATCGATATTTTTGCCTGTCTGGCAAAGTCTAGGGTATTCCAATAATTATTGAATTCTTTGGTTTTACTGTTCAGAATGAGCCGATTAAGTGTTGAGAATGATAAGGCCATTGCTGGCTCAGGTCCTATGAAAGGTGTACTAGAAGCTAATCTTGCTAGTTCATCTGCTTTTTCGTTACCAGCGACATTCGTGTGCCCTGGAACCCAAATAAGTGACACTTGGTGTTTTCCAGATAGTTCTTCTAGAGTATCGCGACATTCAAGGACTATTGAAGATGAAAATTTAAAGCCGCTAATCGCTTTAATTGCACCTTGACTGTCTGAGCAAATATTTATGGGTGAGACATTAGCTTCGTGGTTATTAATTATTTCTCTGCAGCATTCCATGATTCCAGTAATTTCTGTAGTGAATACTGTTAAAAAATTTCCTAGTGACACGGATATTTCTTTAGCTATGCTAGGGCAAAATATTCCCGACCCGGTTAGATCGTCCTTTTTTGATCCATCAGTGAACCACGAGAAGTGATTGTGTGCAATTGCATTCGGGGTATCCCAGAAACTACGATCCGGTATATTTACTTTAAATGATTTTTCGAATCTGTAAGTTGGGATGATTAAGTCGCAGGGCATATTGACTTCAGGTATTTGTTGGGACATGGCTGACCACAACTTAGTGTGCCCGAAATTGGCATCATTGATCAAGAGTTCAGACTGTTTGAACCTTAAAAGGGACGACTTGGCAAGAGACTTGATGTGAATATGTAGCGGTTCTATGTTCAATAGTGCTTCGAGTGCTGCTGTTGGGGTAGTTTTCATGGCGGAAGTGATTCCAATTAATGCTAATCTTTGTAATTTACTCAGTTGGGTTTGAACAGATTTCACTTCGCATCTGGGCCACCAGACTACTGCTCCATAACATAGTCTTGGTCTTACTATGGCTGTGTAAATCCAATGGAGTACTTTGGGGCTAATCCCCCAGTCATTGCCAAATAATCTGCGACATTGCCATAGGGATGCTACCGCTTTTTTAATGACGTATTCTGAATGGATGATCCAGTATAGTTTTGAGTCTAATATGACGCCCAAAAATTTTACAAATTCGGAAAAATCGATTTCCTTGCCAAAAAATTTGGGTTTTTTGAGTCCTGTAACCTAGGTGGTACATACTATGCATGTCATATGAAAAAGGTTGAAAGAGATGACGTTACGATTACGATATCAAGGTAAATTTCAATAAAAAACGTATTCTATGTATGAGTGCAGCAGTGCAGCATATAACGATTTCGTCTAGTTAATAGTAAGAAAACCAGTATGTGATGGTAGTAACAGTTTTTTTCCTAACACATGCTAAAAGGCTTTTTTAGTGAATGAGAGGGTTCCAGCACGAGCCGAATCGAATTCGCTTTTATCCTTTTAGCATAAGTTAGGAGTAACGTTAAAGCGGGAAATATGCGATGAAGTCGCGATATTATAACTTAACACTAGTTATAGGAAAAATATGATGAAGATGAGTCCTTCATCCTGGCTTACTTCCTAAAAAAAAATCAATTGGAAATTTTAAATTTTAAGAGTAGCGGTTTGTGTTTCGGTCTTATTAAAGGGTGAAAAATTTTTTTAATCGGACACACCATTTTTGTTTCCGGACGTTTATGGTGCTATCGATAGGTAATTTCAAGGTGATCATTTCGTAGAAGAAGAATTTTTTTAAAACGACCTTTCCGGCTCGGGACGACTCTAAGAAAATTTCAAAATTTCAAAATCATGACTTTTTCAGAAAATTTTTCCCCGAAATGAAACGACCCGGCCGGTTTTGATCTGATGGTAGTTTGTAGAGAATTGACAGACGATTCTAATAAAAGTATCGTCGGGTCGAAAGGTTGTAGCTGTGAGTCAGAATGAGGCATCAAAGTCCAATTTTATGGTTTTGTCAATGAGCACCCCAACCGATTTTTCATTTTATTGGCTTAAAATGAAGGCTAGCACATCCCATTTAACATATCAAAAAATTGGGAGGGGGTTTTTCAATTTTTTCAACAAATCTTAAAAAACTTTCTTATGGGTGCCCACATTCTTGAGATTTTTTAATGGAAATGTATGGGAAGTTCTCCTAAAAATGAAATTAATTGCTATATACTGGTTGTCTCTGGTCTACCGAACAATTATATGCACTAACAAGAAATTTAACATTTTTACTTTGGGAATGTGGACAACTTTGACTGATTTTCTCACCATCGGGAAGCTTTCTGGTCATGTCTAGCTCATCCACTGCTGGGTATAGCTTCATTTGCTACTATATCGCATAGCCTGAGACCGCACCTTTCCAAAAATACCAAACTTGCCCTATTCGCAATCTGGCTTGTATTCTTTACGATGTCAAATATGTTGGTAAGTCGACCAACTCGAATGATTTTTAAGGCAGTTTTTTATTTCCAATTTTAACCGATATAAAGTAACAAATTTTGTCAAATAAGGTGTTTGTGGACTCATTTAATGAAGTTTTCATGCACGGTGATACATTCTGATATTTCCTAAAACTTTCAGCAGTCATTCAGTGACCAGAAGTACTCAATGATCTTTATGTCTATAGACCTGAACTTTGTCAAGAATATCAAAATGTATCACCTTGCATGTGAACTTCATTAAATGAGTCCATAACAACCTTATTTGACATAATTTGTAACTTTATTTCGGTTAAAATTGGAAATAACAAACTTCCTCAAAAATCATTCGAGTAGGTCGACTTACCAACATATTTGACATCGTAAAGAATACAAGCCAGATTGCGAATAGGGCAAGTTTGGTATTTTTGGAAAGGTGCGGTCTCAGGCTATGCGATATAGTAGCAAATGAAGCTATACCCAGCAGTGGATGAGCTAGACATGACCAGAAAGCTTCCCGATGGTGAGAAAATCAGTCAAAGTTGTCCACATTCCCAAAGTAAAAATGTTAAATTTCTTGTTAGTGCATATAATTGTTCGGTAGACCAGAGACAACCAGTATATAGCAATTAATTTCATTTTTAGGAGAACTTCCCATACATTTCCATTAAAAAATCTCAAGAATGTGGGCACCCATAAGAAAGTTTTTTAAGATTTGTTGAAAAAATTGAAAAACCCCCTCCCAATTTTTTGATATGTTAAATGGGATGTGCTAGCCTTCATTTTAAGCCAATAAAATGAAAAATCGGTTGGGGTGCTCATTGACAAAACCATAAAATTGGACTTTGATGCCTCATTCTGACTCACAGCTACAACCTTTCGACCCGACGATACTTTTATTAGAATCGTCTGTCAATTCTCTACAAACTACCATCAGATCAAAACCGGCCGGGTCGTTTCATTTCGGGGAAAAATTTTCTGAAAAAGTCATGATTTTGAAATTTTGAAATTTTCTTAGAGTCGTCCCGAGCCGGAAAGGTCGTTTTAAAAAAATTCTTCTTCTACGAAATGATCACCTTGAAATTACCTATCGATAGCACCATAAACGTCCGGAAACAAAAATGGTGTGTCCGATTCAAAAAAAATTTCACCAAAGAACAAGATCTGTTTGTTCTACTAATAATTCTTTTCGATGATATACATTCAAACGAAGAATGCAGTGATAAATTGGCAGCACTTCTGAAGGCATAGATTAGTCACAGTCAGGGCTTGTCGCTTATTCTTGTTGTGGTTGTCGATGGTATTAAAACTAGTCTTCGAGAAATTATAGATTTTAGATTAGATGAAACATTGGTTGAAGTATTTGATTTCTATTTATAGCAGGCTACATTTAACGCCAAACAAATCTGTGACGTAATTTACGTCAACTGGTCCACTCAAACAACTTCACCACCTTATACCAGTTTATACGAGTTCAATATCAATATGCGAGCGTGGAGGTAGTAAGAAAGTATAAACACGTACAAGGCAGTGAAGTATGAAAGACCCAGCTGAAAAACAGCTGAAGCAAATTACGTCACCAGTTTGATTGGAGCAAGGATTGGAGTTAACTGTAAATTAATCTGTCGATTCAATTCTCCACTCAAGACGTTTCTTAATAACAAGTCAAGTCAGAAGTGGCAAAACTCGTATAATACCCCTTCAGCTCTGTAACGTCTACCGTGATTACTTTGATGCATTCCAGAGACGACCTACACCAACAAAACTGTAGCATTCCTCTTCGAAATTTTCTTTGGAAACGCCATAACGCCTTTCATTAAATATTGTGTTCACAACTAACCGCATTTCACATTTCATTCCCATTAAATCTAATATATCATTCTTGTCACTTGTCTCATTTTCATTATAAACTTTACGAACAATTGAGACTATACACACCACACATAAGAGAACACACACTCACACACAGACACACAATGTGAATAAACATTCTCAGAATTTATTTTAATTAATTAATCTCCTCTATGAAAAGAAATTTCCAAAACGATATAGCTGCCACAGCCACAAAATCAAATAAAAGATGTCACATTAATTATAATAAAATTACACTCCACCGTACACACCGACCGACCGATCGAGCGAGATCGAAATCCAATACAATAACAAGATATAACAATATTTTACATTCAATAGTTCATTGGAATTTTAATTGAATAAAGGGAAAATGATTTAGTAAAGTAAATATTAAGATGTGGGTGAAAACGAACAATAAAAAAAATTGTAATATGGAATATGGCCGAGCGGTGTTTTGTTTTACATTTTTTAGTTATCGCTCTAACACTCGCCAACAACAAGGCATAATACCTTTTTTAGAGAAAGCTGCGTTCGGAGACGATGATACGACAATTTAAAACAAAACGACATTTTCGATAAAGTGGATTGGTTGTCGGAAGCAAAAAGGTTTTACATTTTAGAGTCCAAGATTACGGTTGTGCAGAAAGCATACTGAAAACTTTGCAATAGTTGTTTGTTCACCAAGGGGAAACAAATAGCTGGAAATTTCAACAAAAAATTACTGTTGCAACAAGTTGAGAAATTCGGTAGTTTTTGTTACAACCACAGCGTGTGACATAAACACCCAATTTGGTCTTTACTATTCACGAAGTATGGTCAGGGCAGTACTTTTATTTACAGTTAATGGTTCAAAAGGAGTGACAAATAGTCATTTACGTCGCAAGGACTGAAGTCCGAAAGTACTGATGTATATGAAAATCCTTTTCGTCACTCAATGACAAAGAGTGTTTATAAAAATCGAATACGTCGCTAATAACAGAAAGCAAAATATAGAAAAACGAAGAAAAAAGAGCATTCGAACGTCGTCCGAATGACGCAGTGCCGTTGCAGAAATAGTATGTTGTGTTACAAGTATTGTAATGTTGATTTTTTCAGCACTAGACCCAAGTTTTCCTTACGAGCGGAGCGAGTTAAGATCTTACCTGTATCAGGAAAACATCCATACAAAACTTCCAAGTAACCTGATAGGTCTGGTCAGGTTGGATAAAATTTGACAAACATCAAATGAAAGTCGCGATATAACATTACGAGTTCAAGCACAAAAATCATAAAGGACGTCCGCGATTCTTGTCAGCACTTTCCTGCTACAAAAATGTATAGCAGTCACACTTTGGCAGACTCTCCCTCCCTCCAAAGAGCAGATGTTTTTTTATAGATGGCCCCAAAGTGTTCTTTTGGAATCCTTTGTCAAGAAAGAAAAGAAATGTCTATGCAATAGAGAACAGGGGAATCGTCAATTTATAAACTGTACAGTGCTTCTTGTTTTATTGTAGAATTTTAATAGAAGGATCGTACATACTTAGTCTCTCTTATAAGTAAATTTTCAAAACATTCAGAAACTTCAACTTCAAAATTTGTTAGATTTTCTTATTTTCTTGTCGACATGTAAGGCTGCAGCTTCGTTTGTAGTCAACATTCAAAAGTGCTTTAAATATTACAAGAACAAGACTTCACATTGAAGAAAGTTCCTACCACGAAACCTTCAACCTCTACTGTGGACTACGAAGTTTTTCTACCAATTTTCGCTAGAAATTTTTACCTTCTACGTATTTATGTGCCAGTTGCTTTGAATACCTTATAGGCTAAATAAAAAAAGTACTTAGTCTAAGGTTAAGACTGTCACAAAAAATGTAATGAGAATCAGTCAATTTTACCTACCGCTCTTGTCTCTTTCCGTTGTGTCTCTTTCTGAAACTAAATTTTCATCACACGAACTACGAAAATTGTAATTTTCGGTTCCCAAACGGGAAGCGAAAGTAAAAAAATGCAAGTTATGTATCGAAATCGGTTAATACATAATGCGAAAGTCTATGTATATAATGCGAAAGTCGATGTACATAATGCGAAAGTCAAATCTTGTCAAGGTGTTTACTTTGATCAATATTGAAAAAACCGTGCGCCAGTGCTCTGATTAATGTTAGCATACAAAGTTGATGACGAATAATTCAAAGGATATTGTTGTTGTTTTTACGTCTGATTGTTGTGATGGTTGATAATGTTAATATTTTCTTATACCAGGGGGCTTGCCTTCGGCGCGGGCAGCAACTCTCGCACACGGTTGAATTTCTTTACTTTCGTCCCTTGTGATCCAAATAACTATTACAGCCCTGCCTGAAGTAAGGAACTTTTCAGCTTCAAATTTCTGTAAGTGCTGATTGACAGCATTGGAGTTTGAGTCCTGAGCTGGACAAACGTCTATAAAATTCATTGGATGCAATTTATCATTCACATGAAAATGTTTTGGTAAGTAGCAAAAACTGTTCGTATTGGTGAAATTAAAGTTATCTGCGTTTCTAGTGACTTGTGGCTTAGGCTTTATACCCAAGAAACTTACTAGTGCAATAACCTTTGACTTCGTATAAAATAGGGTATTGAAAAACGACCTACCGAAATCGGACACATTTTCAAGCGGACACTTTTATATGTGCCTAGATAGGTATTGGTCCCGAGCAGCCAAAAATATTTGTTTGAAAATTCGTCGATGCTTATACGCCTAACAAAAGGTGATCGAAAGTCGAAAACATGATCTTTTCTTACGGAAATTTCTCCGGCTACACGACACGTACAGGGTCGTGTTAGGTGTCATTAGAAAGGTAATTACATGTACTTTCGGTGCAAGTAGTTTTATATGGGGGGTAAAATACCGTGACGAGTTACGAGCAGTTGAAAGTATGGGTAAAAGTTTGATTACTTAGACGGACTTCTGACGGTTCCTGTGCATCCGAAGCCTTTGGGAAAAAGTTAAGCAGCAGCTGAAATTGCAGCAAAATTAAATATATTTTGATCAAATTTTCTCTACACTGAATTTTTCGAGTAGCGGAACTAGACCTTAAATTTAAACTTTAGAAAGCTACCAATAGCAATTAGGGGAAACAGTAGTTTGTTGTTTTCTTGGCATTTCGGATGCACATGAACCGTCAGAAGTTCGCCCTGATAATCAAACTTCTATCCATACTTTCAACTGCTCGTAACTCATCAGGGGTGCGTTTTACCTCCATATAAGACTATTTACCCCGAAAGTACATGCCATTACCCTAATTACACCTCACACGACCTTGTACATGTCGTACAGTCGGCGAAATTTCCAAAAGAAAAGTGCATGTTTTGACTTTCGACACCTTTTGGCGCATAAGCATCGACGAATTAAAAAAAATATATTTTGGCCTCTAGGAACCAATACCTATCTTGGCACATATAAAAAGGTTCGCTTGAAAATGCGTCCGATTTCGGCAGGTCGTTTTTCAAAAGAATCCCTCGGTGCAAAAGTTTCTTTTTGGCCAACTTTTTCATCATCAAATCAACTATTTCCAGCAACTATTTTCGCTACTTTTACTCACTTTTCCACTTTTTTAATTTAAATTTTCCTGTAGCCTCCATTTCGTTTTTGATTTACTGCCACCATGAAAAGAGACTGTTGGCGTAACCTTGGTAACCACAGCGGATCTCACTCAAACAGAGTGTGAGCTGTGTGGAACGTGTGGAATTCATTGATAACGTGGAATTCAGAACATTCTTGCGAACAGTTTGCGTTCTTGATTGATTTTACATTAAAATTATAACAAGCCTTGTACGAAAATTGAAAAGCTTACGAATATCTGAATCAAAATCCCCTCCACACGACTCGTAATACCGTCACAGCCCGTGTAAGATGCTATACTCACCAACACAATCATAAAAAAAATCGTTTTGGGAAACATGAAAATTAGAACAGTAGTACTCGTTCTTCCGCACAGGCTAAAAGTAAAAATCTAAGTCAACCATTCAACCGTTTCCTCGTCAAGCATTCAATTGAAGATGGATTTCAGGTAAATGTAGCTTTTATTTCGGAACTTTTTAAACCACTTAAAATCATGTGAAATAACGTAACGGCGACTGTGATACGTTCCGGCCATCCAGAACAATAAAATAAAATAAACGGCGTCAAAGATTTACCGGCCGTATCCGATAAGTGATCAAAATCAGTGCAAAACAAAAAAATCATTAGTGCAAATGTGGATTCAACATAAAGTCACAATCGACAATTTTGAGTGCAACAAGTGCAACGAAACTATCATCGAAATCGAACAAAGGAAGGTCACATCACATATCTTGGACACACATTGCTCTGGTCGAACAGAATGAAAATAAAGATCACCGAAACAAACTCATCAACGGCAACAAATGAAGATCGAATGCTGTGTATTAAACCGCGTTCTACTGATCCATTTTCTATTCGACATTGACCTATATCACCAGAGTTTACCATTATCGACCAAGGTCACACTTCAACATCGTCGATTTACAAACAACTGAAAACCACCTGAAATGCATGAAAAAAAAAAAAATCCGGAGTATCCATCTGTAGATGGATCATACATAGTGCAAGTGCATTACCGACAACTATTTTCATGTTATCACGTATAGGAAGTGCAATGTGCAAGTTTGATTTATTTTGATTGAAATTGGATCGCACAGTAAATTATAGCGGCACTTCGTATAGTCACAGATCGAGCGTATCAACGGTCTCGATTTATTCGACAATTGCAAATTTTCAATTAAATTTCGGCCGCACAGAAGGCAAGAACAATAGATCCGTTATAAATGCAAAAGTTCACTTTGATCATCGAACCGACATTTAATTTATTCCAAAACTTGAAACGGCCGTTTAATTTATTTGGTTTATTCACACAACACACGATATTAATCAACCACTAACCATCAAATCAATTTACGTTTACTGAACTTTGTCACAACACAAACAGTGATAAACAACCGATTGTCAGTCTATCAATAAGAAGCAGCTGAGTGATTCGTTTCAAATGTTCCAAGTTGTTTACCGATTGGTCAAATTGGACCATTCGATACTTGGTTTGCCGCGAAAACGAATTTAATCTAATTATTTAACGTAAACTTGAAATATTACTGAAGAGTTCGGACTAGTCGGTCCCGTCGACCTGCACTAGTTGTTCTCACTGCTGTGTTTGTTCTTATGTTTACAAATATTTCCAGGTTTATAAAATCCGCCTTGCGTTAGGCATAAATTTTCAAATCTAATTGCTGGAGTCTACAATGAATGTCATTGTAAAGGATATTTGTTGCCCTCTGTTAGCTTGGATTTGGATTAGTTTTTATCTATGTAACCGCGACCAAAATGTAATTCGCTCTCTTTATCTCGTGAATCGTTTGTTATACAATCTGCCTGTGTTTGCAGGTGTAGTACACCGATTTCACTGCATTTGTTTGAAGAAAAAAAATCATCAAAGAAACATCTTCAAACGCTAGTTACTGAATTACGTGTGATTCGTTTGCATGCATATAGCTTCTAATAGTGCCATCGATACTATTCGATGCAGACTTATTATTATGAAAAGATTATCCTGCTACGGTAATCTTGCCAATCCACTGAAAGGAATGTATCTCGCACGGACACATATTATTCTTTCGTTCATAAACCCATTTTATGAGACAACAATTATCGGTCTCACCACGAATCATTCTTGTCCAAGGACTGGTACGACTCTATGCCTTGTTGTAAAGGGCAATTTAGGCAATTCATCTGTTATCGACAAGCTCTTGATAATATGGTCATTTATATAGTAAAATACGTTGATCGATGGACCCGATAATAATACTGGTCATTATGTTTGCCGTCTTTAAAAGGTTATGATCGGTTTCATCGCTTTTCTAATCATTTCCGTGTGTAGCATATCTTAATGTATGTAACTGTTTCAATATCTGCCTGTGTTTACATCTAATTTCGGTTGTGTCCGTTTCACATCTCGGTGAATGTGTTCTTCCAGGGCCGTATTTAGATGGGGCGCAGGGGACGGCGGCAATCCTAGAGAGGTCTTTTTTCAATTTTTTTAATTTTTCCAATACAAAATATTTTTTTGGACCTTGCACCCCCTAGCGAACTTGGAGTTTGAAGTCTGGCTACGGCCCTGTGTTCTTCGCTATTTTCTTCGCATATTTTCCATTCGAATCCTTTATCTTTTATTCGACTGAATGAATGATTTGAGTGTTTACACTCAGCAGTTGTGCGTGCGCAATCTCCCCAAAAATTATGACTGTCAATATCATGGGGTGTTGTACTCGTACAGTGTTATTCACTAGTTTTCGTGGATTTTCACCTGCAACAACAACAAATACAATAATCGACGGTTCGTGCATTTTTATTTTATCTTTCTACTTGTGCGTATTACTCTTGAATTTGTATTAATTTTAATCGTCGATCAAATTCTGTACCGTTTCGTCATCCCATCCTTCTTAAATTGGCTATGGTATAAGCAAAGCATTGATTTATTTTCATATCTATCAGCGGAGTCTTTTTCCTGTGTTGTTCAATAGACGTCGGATCTGTATCAAATCTTTATGTTTATTTCGGAATACGAACAAAATTTAGTCGATAAATGTCGTATCCAACCAAAAAATCCCTTGAGTTCTTCAAATATTATTTTAAGTTTCTTTCGAATTACAGACAATTGCAATCGAGCCGGAAGCGCGCTGCTGGTGAGGAAGAAGGCCGAGACCGAGAGGAAAGGGAGGAACTGTTAAGGGCCTACGACACTGATTCCAGCAGTAGCAACGAGTAAGCCATTCCTAATATTTCTCTTGTTTTGCAATCTTTCTTTGATCGAAAGAAGTATTTAACCGATCCGATAATAATAGGGCTATACCTTTGCCGTCTGCAACAGGTTAAAAATAGTTTAGGACACTTTGATGAAAGATCAAATTAACGCGATACGCTTACGGTTTATTCATTCTCATCGGTTTTATAGTTCATGGTGATACCACTGATTTTACTGATAAGTTTTCAATTGATATGTTCGCTTGCCTAGTACTTATAGTAATGTTGTTTTGCCTTTAAGGTCAAAAATTTCATTTAACGTTTTTCTGATTTGTATCCAATCCACAGTATGGATCCGGTAGCGAAAAAGTTTAAGGCTGACGGTCTCGAAGACACGGACGATGTTAGAAACGACGAGGAGGAGCCATACCATGAAGAAATGTGAGTAAACATTTCCCTTTTTAAATACATAGGAACCAACACCAGGTAGCAATGTGTTTCGGTTAATATCAGAAAAGAAAGAAAATGTTGCGGAGCGTGGAGTAATGTTGATTCTGAACGATTGTTTGTAAAAGTAATGCCCTTAACGTTGCTCAAACTTTTCTTCATTTGTGCATACTGTATCATGACATTTCCTTAAATTTCTTTGCATTTTTAAGTGTTTTGTAATTAACTCGGAATCAGGTCCGATTGAGATATCGGTTACCTGAATGTGTTCTGACATTCGGAAAATATTGAAAAACTTTTAGCGAGTAAATGTGGTAGTGCAAATTTCTGAGGACCCATCCGACGAATAATTATTGGGAGCAACCTCTCGCATCTTATAGAACTGCGTTATAGCTGGCACCAGTAATTTAGTTTGAATTTTCAATTTTAAGGCTTGTACAAGAACTCAAGGGGCTATTCATCGAGAAACGCAAATTGTGTGCCCAAGAAGAGGATTTAGACCAAGAAATGGAAAAAAAATTCAAAGAAATGGAAAAAAAAATCAAAGAGATGGAAAAACAGCACCAGGCTGCACGCGATGATCTTAAAAGAAAGAAAGACGACATCGATAACCAAATCGCGATGAAACGTTCGCGAATGAAGCCACGCAAGTCACGTGAGTGTTTATGGAAACCGTTAATTGACTGGCATCTTGCATGTCGCGGGTGAACTAAACTTTCTGGGTCAAAGAACTTCTTTTTTTATTTAAAAATTAATTTCTAACAAAGTCAATCACAATGGATGCATGAAAAGTGAAACGTAGGATAAAATACTCCGTTGCGTCGTAATGCATTTCAGTAAAATGAAGCTTTCGAGCATTTAGTTATGATTGGAGACTTTTCCAACAACTTTTTCACGTTTGCGGTGAAAAAATTCTTATTTTAACTTCCTTGTCAGAATTTCCTATTTTTCGTCCCCACTGTAAGGCGGAAAACACACGAGCAATTTTGCATTGATGGGACCGACAATTATGCTGCGTTTTCCATTGTAATTCGATATTCACTACAGGCTTAACAATGAAAAACGCAGAATAATTGCCGATCCCATCTTTCGGTTGTGCTTTACTTATAAAATTTACAGAATTTGGAGCGATGAAACGTTTCTTATTCGATTGAAACGATCGACGTTCCATTATGTTTATGTAAATCGGAACATTTGAAGTGAAGCAACGCACTTCAAGCAAAAGTGCTTCGAGTGACTGCTGCCAAATAGAATACTATTTTGTGTGAACAGAACAGATTTTTTTACTTTTTACAGTGTCAAAACATGTTCGATACACTGTCCTGTTTCAGTACTCTATTTAGAGTACCACTTATGCTTGAAGAGCGTTGAGTGAAAAGTAAAATCGCATCTTTTCAATCTACTATTGAAGATACAATAGAACATAGCATTTTAGGAACTGTCCAGTGTCCACTGTTTATGTGTTTCTTATGTTTTTCTTATTTTTTTTAAATTTTGATTTTGTTTTTTTTATTATTTTCAAAATAACAGAACCGGATACGACTAGTGGAGCAAGTTCATCGTCGTCTGAAGATGCCAGAGATGATTTAGCCGGTGTATGTGAAAGTTTTTTTTTACACATTTTGTATAGTTGGGCAACTTTTTCGCAGTTCCATGTTGTACACTAGCAGAATTTTGATAACCGACACATTTTCTGTTTCGTGGTTTACTGGTTTTTAGTGAATTTTGCGTGTATTTTTATATGGAGAAATCAGAAACACAAGTAAAACGCAGAAACAGAAAATGTGTCGGTTTTCAAAATTCCGTGTGTGTGATAAATCGACTGTGATGAATTCTACGGAAAATTTTGAAGTAAATTTGAAGTTGTTTAAATCTCAAAATCGTCACGTAGTCAATTTTCTTTGATTTTTGAATTCTACGGAAAATTTTGAAGTAAATTTGAAGTTGTTTAAATCTCAAAATCGTCACGTAGTCAATTTTCTTTGATTTTTGCTTAAAATTTTTCTTTTGTGGTGGACAACCTGAGTTTGTTCAGATCAATTTTAAATTTTTGTTTCGGATTTTATGATTCTTCATCTGCCGTATGAAGGTAAAACACCGTATTGCGTTCTTTGTTTGTTTTGAAAGCTTTCGAAAGCTTTGAGCTACTTTTGGATTCCATTGGGAAACCGGAAACTGTTAGTGGAATACAAAAGCGGCTTAAAGCTCTCGATAAAACTCTTTAAAAGTGAAGAAACAAATGCGGTGCGGTGTTTTCGCGTTG
Organism: Bradysia coprophila; assembly: GCF_014529535.1. Taxonomy (NCBI): domain Eukaryota; kingdom Metazoa; phylum Arthropoda; class Insecta; order Diptera; family Sciaridae; genus Bradysia; species Bradysia coprophila. The sequence goes on from NW_023504022.1 coordinate 7,633,183, forward strand.
CATTGTAGTATAGTATAATGGTCTTACTTCTTTTATTCGATTAAAAATTGGTTTTTTCTTTTACATTACAGGACCAACAGGATCAAGATGAAACGGCCACGGCATCGAAAAATTAAAATTTGATTGTTTATATTTAAAGCTCACTAGCCTTAGGTTTCAATTGATTTCATCATTTTTTTCTCGTTATATTTTGCTTTTTGTGAGTTTGTTGATGTGTTGATGTGTGTAATGGGAAATTTAAGTAAAAATGAGCTTTGTAGTTATTAATATTAAAATAAAAAAGGAACGACACCTTCTGTGGAACCAAAAATGGTATTTTATTTCACTTTTCCTGGTAAGAAAACGTCTTGTGGAATCTGCAATACGAGAAATATTCGAATAAAATAGTCCATGGATATAAAATATATTCAGTTCTACTCATACGGGGATACTAACAGGACGTGTAACTAGATTTGTGTCTCAAAAAGTAGTTATTTCGTCACTTAGTGACAGAAAGTGTAAATGAAAATTGGTTTTGTCACTAGTAACAGAAAGTAAAATCATGTCCGGAGCGATAGCGGAGGACTTGACGCAGTCTAACTTCCAAAAAAAGAACGAAGAAATTTTTTTGAGACGCGAAAACTATATATAGCCGAACATTTCAGTTTCTACCCTTTGGTTTAGATCACCACAAAACATATTTTATCATATTCTCGCTTCAAATACGAGCAAAACGAGCTATCACTCGACTATATAGGTTTAAAATTGCCAAAGATACATCGTTTTGAAATTGGTCACTTTTCATAGAAAATGCACCAAATTGACTTTTTCCAAACAATCAAAATCTTTCAACTTACTCTGTATGTTTCTATCTGTCTATCTATCTATCGACGGACGATCTCGGAAACTAGTCAGCCAATCTCCATGAAATTTTGCAGGAGTCTCAGGGTGGGCATAAAAATGAATATGTGATACGCCATTACCCCAGGAAAAACCACAATTTTATTTTATTGGCCTCGAAGTGGTTTCTGAGTGTGGTTTTCGAGGGTCGGGAACGCGTTTTCGGCTGTAGCTTAGCTGTATTGAAACCTACAGAGGCGTGCGACCCATCAAATGAAAGGTCTTCGCAACACGATTCGAACAACAAAATAATTTAAAAAATCAGGGCGGATTCGTTTGAGCTAGAGTGATTAGAGTGACCAAATTTTGAGCTACTCGAGCGTAGGATGAGAGGACTTATATTTTTGCGATTATGAGAGATAGAGAGTTACTTTCTTCGGCAAAGTCTCAGAGTTTTACGAGTAGAACAGAGGGGCATATGTGAAAAATGTCGAAAGTTGGAAATGGGTGGGTCAATTGGGGTGGGCCAAATTTTCGATTTTCGTCAAATTTTCTTTTTTCGTCAAATTTTCTATTTTCGTCAAATTTTCAAATTTCGTCAAATTTTCGATTTTCGTCAAATTTTCGAATTTCGTCAAATTTTCAATTTTCGTCAAATTTTTGATTTTCGTCAAATTTTTGATTTTCGTCAAATTTTCGATTTTCGTTAAATTATCGAATCTCTTCAAATTTTCAAATTTCGCCAAATTTTCAAATTTCGCCAAATTTTCGAATTTCTGTTATAAACTGTTATAAAAAGCAGTGTTGACTACACTTCTAAAACGACTAATATCCCAACAAAAATCTCTTCGAGAAAAGTGTGACGCAGTCTTATAATTTCTAAAATGAATGATATCGCTAGAGTTGACGCTTTCAGCTTCGTTACGCAAAAATTAAATTTTACACCCAATTAGTTCAAACAAGGTGGCTTAGTTTTTCTCATCATCTGCCAAATAATTTTTACAAAAAAAAATTTTAACTGGAAACAACCAAAATTTTACCAAAAAAATCTGCGTCGCAAAATGGCAAATGTTCAGGAACAGACCAGCAAGAAAATTTATCTGCCACATGCGGCGCAGATTTTTTTGGTAAAATTTTGGTTGTTTCCAGTCAAATTTTTTTTTGGTAAAAATTATTTGGCAGATAATGATGAAAACTAAGCCAGCTTGTTTGAACTAAAATTGGGTGTAAAATTTAATTTTTGCGTAACGAAGCTGAAAGCGTCAACTCTAGCGATATCATTCATTTTAGAAATTATAAGACTGCGTCACACTTTTCTCGAAGAGATTTTTGTTGGGATATAGAAAAACGGAGAAAAGAGACCATTCGAATGACGCATGAAGTCCACCTTTCGAAGCGCCGTTGCAGAAAAATCATTTTTATATGTGAGGTGTGATTCACCTTATTTTCTTTGAGTGGAGGCAATGAGAAAATTACGTTTTATTACGACAAAACGATGACAATTTGGGCAAAAAATGAACAACACAAGAGGGGACGTGTTGTTGATAGGGAATAAAATAGAACTTCTCTCCACGAGACTGTGATCTGTTGTATGACGTATTACGGCGGATCGACTGAGGGGATATGGTTTTATAATTTTTTGTAACAAATCGTCGTTTTGTTTCGCGTAGAAAAAGTTATTACACATCACACACTTGAAAAACGTTGTGTTCAACTCTGTAAGAAAAGAGCAAATTTAAACTCAAGTGATTCGCGATTCGCTCTAATTGAAGTTCCCTATTTTCTTCCTTCGATAAACGTATAACTATCACTAGGCAACAGAGGCTTCGCGGCCTGATGGTGACATAGTGCGTTAGATTGGCCTTGGTGATTAGACATAAGAGACTTGAAACTTGAATGAACGTGTGCTCTCGATATAGAAGTTATCAGTATGCACGACTTATTCAGTCCGAAAGCCACAAAACCAAACTCTCATTGCCCATATCCAACTCGGTTCCCAAAATTTTAATAACCGTAATCATCACAGCAAATGAAAACAATAATTAAATTACAACGATGTGCTCGTTTAAAGTGGAGAGATTCATCTTTTTTTTTCATTGATTTGCTTGTTTCAATAACACTGAAGCAAGAAATGCAACACAAAAATCATATAATACACACACCATAATCATCATTCAATATGCGGAACCTTTCCCGTGAAGATTATATCGTTACCAGTAAGCATGATGTTTATCATACAGTTAACTCTATATAAAACGTAACATCTTTTAACAAGAGATTACACACCGCGCAACACAGAGGTTTTACCTTTTAATATCAAAACAAAAAAAAAATGCCCCGAAGACCTGCTTTGCATATGAATAATCCTTGTTTTTGATACACATGGGCTGCATATATTGTCTGTGATGTATACATACCAATTTCAGCATAACGATTTCGGATATATCGAAAAGTTGAAAATTTACTTTATAATATGCTAATAATTGCATGGAAATTGTGTGAACTAGCCTGCAGTGGATGCTAATGCAGAGGAGATGATGCAACCATTTGAGCACAAAGCATATTCTCTTCCACTTGTTAATAGAATATTCATTGCTACGTAACAAGTTCTTCGGCTTTTATTGCACCTATTTTCAATGATGATATTGCATTCAATTCGGTAATTTGTTAAACAAAAACATTGAAAAAAAACAACGCCATTTGTAATGCAACGCAAAACTGCTGTATTGATATTGCTGCGACAATCATAAATTTTTACCTGACTGGTCTACGCAAATTATCATAATTTTTACCATTAACATGAACAATAACGATGTCTGTGTATATATAGGCCTACCTACTACTCACTCTTGACAGACCAATTGAAACAGACTTTCACTTAATCGGTGGTACTTGACTTAAATTTGTCATTGCAACTAAATAAGAGAAGCAAAAAAATAAATAAAATTAAATAAATTTAAACACACAAAATGAATAAATAAAATAAAAACTTATGAAACTAAAAGTTTAAGGGGCGGAGCGACAAACCGTACACAATTTATTGATAATTGTTTCTAAGTCGAATGGTTCGACGAAATTCTCGTTAAAAGTTAAAGTTGAATTTTCACATAATAATATTGAGTTTTCTACGTTGCAGGCAGGCTCATAATTTTGTTAATAGCTGCAAGTAAGATAATTATTACTGTAAAGGGAACATAGAATATAATTCAATTATTCATTTCGCTTCACTTGCACAATGTATGCACTGCATCAATTTACGGAATTGGCTGCACAAGAATGGTCAACCCATAAAAGCACGACCAACGTGAACGTTAGGAATCGTAGGAAGTATAGAGTAACTAATGTATGTGTCTTTCAGTTCATTTTATTGGTACAGTAGTAATTTCTGTGCCTCTTGAAAATACTTTGAGATCAATTGGACGTTTCGTCAATATTTTCGAAAAGAGAGGATCGGCCAATTGAAGATTGTCATCTGTAAAATCCTTTATATGGTAAAATGCATGTTAAAATAATTGAAGTACAAGATTTAAAATCAGCCGATTAAAAACGCTTTGATCGATGGAAGTAATAGACCCGATAATAATGCTGGTCATATGCTTGCCGTCTGTAACAAGTTAATTTTTATGGTCGGTTTCTCCGTTTTTCTTATCATTTCCTTGTGTGGTATATCATACTGTAGATTACTGTTCCAATATCTGTCTGTGTTTACATCTATTTTCGGTTATGTCGGCGAATGTGTTCTTCGCTCTGTTCTTCGCATATTTTCCACTCGAATCCTTTAACTTTTATTCGGCTGAATGAATGATTTAAGTGTTTACACCCATCAGTTGTGCGTGTGCGACCTACCAGAAAATTATGACTGTCAATAACACGAAATGTTATACTCGTACACTAGTTCTCGTGGATTTTAATCCTCAGCAACAACAAATACAATGATCTACGGCTACCCGGTTCGTTCATTTTAAATTCTATAGCGCTTGGCCATCCCCAACCTACTTAAATTGACTATGGTCATTGGTCACGGCAGAGAAAAATAAACCAGGCAGGAGCGGTTCATTTTTGAAACATCAAATATGTGACTCAATACACTATACGAAAATGAAATAATTTTATTAGTTAAATATTAGGCTACTAGGTAATTGAGGTCCCTAGTCAAATCATGCACTCCTACCTGGTTTACTTTACTCTGCCGTGCTACGGTACAACTGTTGATTTATTTTCACATCTATCAACGGAGTCTTCTTCCTTTGTTGTTCAATAGAAGTCGGATTTGTATCAAATCTTTATGTTTATTTCGGAATACGAATAAAATTTAGTCGTTAAATGTCGTATCCAACCAAAAAATCCCTTGAATTCTTCAAATTTAATTTCAAGTTTCTTTCGAATTACAGACAATTGCAATCGAACCGAAAGCGCGCTGCTGGTGAAGAAGAAGGCCGAGAGGAAAGGGAGAAACTGTTGAGGGCGTACGATACTGATTCGAACAACGACAGAAATAATAAATGACAAGGAATGGTTAATGAGGTCTTATATAGCAAAAAGCATGTTCAAAACAAATGAAGTAAAAGATTTCTGAAATAAATCTCTGAAAATCTTCGATCAACTGAAGTAATAGTTTGAATAGCAAAACTGTTTATATGTTTGCCGTCTGCGACGGGCTAATATTTCTATTGTTATGCATTTATGGATATGTTGTCATTGGTTGATGTAGTTTTCTAAAGCAATTATCAAAACAAACGAAATTCTCTGTAATTGCGGTCTTATAAATGCATGTTCAAACAATCGAAAGCAAAAAATGGAAATTTTTCTCTGATCGAAAAAGGTATTTAACCGATCCGATAATAATAGAGCAATACCTTTGCCGTCTGCAAGGTTAAAAATGCTTTGGGACACTTTAATGAAAGATGAAATTAACGCGATACACTCACCGTTTCCAAAAGGTTTAGTCATTCTCATCGTTTTTATGGTTCATGGTGATATCACTGATTTTACTATACGTTTCTAATTGCCATTTCGCCCATTTGGGAGTAGAAAGAAGCCTTTTCTGCTCCTTGTTAACACAACAACTGGAGTAATTCTCAACCGATTTAAAATAAATGTTTGGTGGAGAATGGAATTAATTCCTTAGGCTAGGTTCTAAGATAGATTATGTTGATCTAACGAACAAGCTGATGTTGCTAACAGAATTTTTGTATCTATTTCAATAGTATTTTTCTTGTTATGTGACTTTGCCTTGTAAACAAAACCGAATAAACAGAGCCAAAATGAAAGAGTGTTAAGTTTGCGGCCAGAGCGAAGCGAGGGCCGCAAATCACACGAGTTTAATTTTTATTGAAAACATACGTCATTTTTACCGGGACATTTTATTTACAAAGTTTCGAAGATTTTCAGTGAAACTGAAGAGAATTAAATCATCAATGAGAGATTTATTAGACCGTTATAGTGGTTCTCTTCGAAATGCGTTCCATTGTGGCCATCAACATACAAAATCACATTTCATTATAATAAATCATTGACAATAAAAATACTATTGAGAAGCTCAGACAAACAGTCAAGGGATCTGACCCACCCAACAGGTGGGACCTAGTATGACAACAATCGAACGAAAATCATGCCGAAAAGGTAATACGGATTTCATGAATACACCAATGCCTACTAAACGACTGTCATACGCGAATTAAATTTGTGAGTGGAAAAGTTTCGAAATTGCTTCGAACCTTTCATCTTAGACAATGCAAATACAACTTAGAGAATGCCTACACATTAAAGCACAGTACATCATACCAGCGGCACGTACATCGCAAATATCTCACACATGTAATTATTATTTCGATAGGAGAGCCTGCTGATCTATTACGTCCGATCTCTGATTACAAGAACGATTTTTCGGCTTTCGCATAAGTTAACCATATTTTTATCAACACAGCACGATATCACTAAATATACTTTGAACGACATTGTCATGATGTATACACTGGAGATCCAAAGAAGAATTATATGTACTCATACACCAAGACAAGGATTTTCTACAAGACTTCTAATATGAAAATCATGTAATTCTTTTTCGAACATTTTCAGATGTCGAAAGTTATATATTTGCGCCATGTATGGCTGTTGTTGCAGTGAAGAAAAAAAAATGCAAAAAACATTCGACAAGTTTTATTTCAACTTTATTTGTAACCCTTGTGTCTTTTTCGAAAATAAATTTTTGTGTGTTCTTCGGGTAAAAGTATCATCCGAATATCGAAAGTAGAATATCTACAGTAGATTACGAAATCAATGAAACGATTCTTGAAAGGTTTGAACAATGTTTAAAGGCACCCAGGACTAGGGCACTGATCATAACACGATGAAATTTGTATTACAATTTTAGATGACAAGAGATAAAAAAGTGAAAAGTCTAGTTTTCGAGGCGAAGCCGCGGTCAGCAATCGGACGAAAACATGACTTTTCATATTTTGTCTCGAGTTTTCTAATGAATTTTACATGCTTTTGAAGCTTAAACCAATTCTGGTTTCCTTAGGTGTGTAATAAGCCACTTTCCACTCTAGGGAAAATAAAATCATGTAAATAACTATCCAATGTCATGAAAACACCTATTACTCAAAGAGGGTTTCAAGGCGTTGTTGGCGTGCGGTAAAGTTGTGTTTACCTCACCTTATTGTGTGTTAAATTATACTTCTTGCTTTTTTTGCGTTGAGAAAATCTTCTTGAAAAATATCAAAATTTTAAATGTTAAATTAAAATTTCTAACATATAAATCACATCGTGATAGTTGCGTCAGATATAAAGTTATTATTATAATTTTTCCGCGATGCCGACATGCACAAACAGTCATCATATTTTTTGATATTATGTATTACATGTGTTGCGCGCAATAAACACACAAATTGTTACCTGACAGCATTTCATTCTTGAAATACTCGCTCAGAAAGGAAATTGTTTTAATTTGGTTTCAAAACGATTTTTTTTTGTTGCTCTCGCAATCTGAATGGATTTTAAATTAAATATTTTGATGTGGCCATTGAATTAAGCTCACGAATTCGGTTTTTCAGAAATGCTTCATTACCGAATATAATGTATGAATGCCTTGTGCAAATTAAAAGGCTGAGCATAATACGAATACCGTTGGTCCAAGTTTATTTTAAGTACAAATGCATCACAATGTTACTTAAACAATGTGTATTCTCAATTAAATTTTTGAAACCTTTTGCTTTAGCATTAAATGCTAAGCATTTTGTTGAAATATGAAATGAAAAGATAAATTGGAAAATTGGAAAAGAGAATTCGCCATTAAAACTTGTTACATTTCGCGTACGATTTGCTAAAGCTTAAGTCTAACATACTCAAATGATGTTCTATACGACGACATCTTTATTGAAATATTTGATTTTGAAAAGATCATTTTTTATTACAACTGTTACAACTGAAGCCTGGCTGTAAAACAGCTGAAGAAAATGCATGTCTAAATTTCACTGACGTCGACTGTAAAAAGAAAATTTGAATCAAATTGTTTCAATTCGAGCAAGCGCAGCTAAACGACAAGCAAGGTTAACCTGTTAACCTATCATCTGTTATCGACCATTACAGCAATAATAGGCGGCAAGCTCTGACTAATGAGGCTTTATATATATATATAGCAAAAAGCATGTTCAAAACAAATGAAGTAAAAGATTTCTGAAATCAATCTCTGAAAATCTTCGATCAAATGAAGTAATAGTCTGAACAGTAAAACTGTTTTGTGTAATATTACGGTGGTAAAGTAGCTGGTTGGTTTAAAAATAATGTTCTGGCCTCCTGACTAGTGTGACTAAAAATGTTTGGTTCGTACAAACGGTTGACTCGTCACAAGTAATTTTAGGCGAGTACGTAAATGATGGTGATAAATAAACTTCAAGAAGGAAATAGTTATATATGCCAACGATTTATGAATGTTTTTAAGACAATATATGACTAGATTGTCACTCTAGGTCGCAGTTTTAATAAAAAAAAAATTGTTTCTGCAACCGAGTGTCACAATACGACATATTCTGTAACTCATTTGAGTGTGGAAATGTAAAATTTTTCGTTAAATTTACGTACTGTTTCCGTCAGTTTACTAGAAAAGTAGTCATAATTCGAAATATTCCTCGAAATAAAATTCCTTGAATCTTCACGGGATTTGAACCCAATATACATCGAGTATATGAGCCACAAAAATGTAAACTCAATACTCTAGCAAACAAATTCTCTTAAAACATCGAATTAGTGTGTAAAATAAGTATGAGAAACTCTGCTTCTTCATAAAGCTTAAAGTGAACAGACTCACGAATCGTCAACAAGAGTTTTTCAAGCGTCGTTACCACCTTAATAAAAGTAGTAGTAAAAGTAGAGAGGGCATTGGTAAACTAAACGTACAGTACAACATGAATTGATTGCTTGATCTATTTTTCATTATTTTCTAATGATTTTTATGGAGTGATTTCACCCTCCAATCGTAAGGAAAATGTGGACTAGTGCTGAAAAAATAAGTGTTTCAAAACTGTGAGAACAAGATACTATTTCGCCTTTTTTGTAGCCAAAAACTTTATTATCATAAACTTCCTAACATAAACTTATCTCTGCCAATCAATTCACTTTAACTTTCTACCAATACATCGACTTATGCCTATGCGACGTATAGGCTACATATACCACATATACCACGATGTACTTATACTGTGATTAAAAAAAACGTTTATCAAAGATAGCTATTGATTAATATATCCCTCAATGACACACTCACGCTTTTTACAAGTGACATTCTCACCCTAATTATTACAACAACACATCCAAATTACATATCACAATCAGATATCCAGGTCAACTTATAAATGACAAATTGAAAACAGAGTTGGGATAAGTGTTTTATTGAAAATGGAATGTCCTGTGTGTTGTTGAGAGCAAAAAATCTTCCGCTTTAACAAATAAACAACGAAAAAAAATAATTTAATTCTTGTATCGCCAAGAACAGACATTTATATACTGTCGACAGCGGTTCATTACAATATTACGAGTTCGATATAAATTTTAATTATTTTTAAATTTTAATTGCACATTCCATATAAAATAAACATACGGCAAAACGATGAGAAACTTTCTACATATACGTACGGCATACACCGAAGATATCTACAAAAATTAAAAGCTATACCGAAAAGTCCAACACAATCTTCATTTCCAATAATAAATTTATAAATAATGAAATAACTGAGCATTATTATTGACCATTCACTGGACACTTCGATAAATATTTACAAAATTATATTTTACCGCATAATAATGTTCTTTAGAGTCACCAGTGGAAGAAGACGATGGAAGAAAAAAAAATCTTATGCATTTTTTCGATAAGAAAAATCCAATCGTTGCCTGTGTGCCTGTGGTAAGATGTAGAGTTTTTTTTTGGTCTTTCTTTTCGTCTCTCAAAAAATATATTACAAATATAGGCCTAAGATATGTAGTTGAAATGTTTATTTTGTATTTTCAATTTACAACTTGTTATGGTCAATATTTGCATTTTAAATATAAAAGAAGTAGAAAAATAATGTCTGACAATAAATAGTGTTAAGCAGCCACATATTTAAATCTTTCGATAATGATAAAAACTCTCAGTGAAATTTTTCATTTTTATTTTTCTTCGACTTCTTTCTTCAGAGTTCTGGGATAATCTCTTTTGATGATAGATACACCGGCAGAATGTGGTGATGATGTACAAAAAAAAATATGTAGAGAAAAAACCCGAACAAATAGTGCAAGTTACATAACACATATTCGAACGCGAGAATATGGATATATTGAACCGTTCACAGAAAATGTTCATGTCGAGGTTCATGTTCACATATAATATATTTAGAGGATTTATATATTTACCTGGAAAATATTAATTTCGATATTTTAGATGGCTTCATCAACCTAATTGTGTGCACTTACGATTCGAGCACTTATCATGCCGATATCATGCCGAAATAATCAATAACAACCCGAAATTTCGAACAACGCCTCTAAAAGGTAGATCTTCGTGTGGCGCTTCGGTCAGACATTAGAAGATTAATAGCAAAACTTGAAAATATTCTCTTGTTGGAAAGTGGTCGTTTCACATCGAATACACCATTTGATATTTTGGTCCGCTAATCTTGTTCCTACAATTTCCGTACAACATTCTAAAAAGGAAATTTATCTTTTTGCCATTTTAATCAATGTTTTTAGCCAGCCACCAGTAGACGAAAGGGCTTATTATTCAGAATTTCAATCCCTAAAACTTGTGGAAAATTCTTAAATTTGTGATTTTTAAGAATTAATTATCAAAAATTCTTTTTAGGAATTTTCCGAAATTTTAAGAATTGAATTCTTAAATTTCTTTGAAATTATAATAAAAATAAATTCAATGACAAGAAGCCCTGATAGATTGTTAATTTACTTTCCCCGGAAATGCTGTTTGGAAACTAAAACTCAAATGTAATAGATTTGTGTGTAATTCTACTTATTACATTTCTAGTACATTTCGTCATGAAATTACTAATGTCATTGTCACTGCTTTTTTTTGTGAACTAACTTCACAGCTATGACATTTCACGAATATTTTACCAGAGTGAAGTTATATCATGTGAAAGTAGAGCGCGAAGAATGAAGTACTGAAAAAATTTGTGACACTTCTACAGACCAATTGATGGTTGTTCATGTTTACTTAACTTGTTGCTAACATTTTCTTATTTTAACTTTAAATTTAAGTTGGCTAACTAACTCTTTATTTTTACTTAAGAGCACAGGTTGCAGGACACATGACTTGTAGTACAGCCATGCACATTTAGAATTACCGTCGTTTATAAATTTCTTATTTCTTCAACTTCTATCATTTCTCCATGCCTCAAGAGAAATATCGTGAAATGAGGGAAGTAAGCGAAATAAGAGAAATAAGAAATTTATAAAAATGACGGTACTCTTAAATGTGCATGGCTGTAACTACAAATAATTCCGTGAGGCTTGGTACCTAATGTTTTGAAAAAGGTGAGTAACCATGAACAGAAGATTATAATCGATGTTTTTTTTATTAAACGACGACACAATCGTTACATTCAACTTTAGAAAAGTCAAAACACCAAATCTTTAATATTCACTATTCACTTCATTTCAACGAAGAAATTCATAGACAAATTGGGTTCCTTAATGAAAAAAGCAACTGGTGAAGCTAAATCGAAAGACTATCTTTTACAAAGAATCTCAATCGCGATACAACGTGGAAATGCCGCTTGCATTTTGGGAACATTGGGGAAAAAGAAGATTGATGATTTTTATTTATTGTAATTCTTTTTTTTTATATGAAAAGATCGACTTTTTACTGGCTGCGCCACTATTGTGAGTAGTCTTTTTTGTCGCAAATATTTATTTAGTGAATAATAAAAAAACATAAATTTTCTGTAGGAAAAACAAAATAAATGGAAAGAATATTCAACTTCATTATGCCTTTTATGCCATCTGTTATCGACAAAAATGATACAACAAGCCACTTGCTATGGCTACTGTTGTCTTTTGTAGTGTATGACAAGGTGAATGAAGTAAAAGATTTTGTTTCAATACGTTGAACGATCCTAAATCAAAAGAAGTAATAGATTCGGCATTACTTGACGTCAGTAAAGAAAACAACAACGGACATTTGTTCATAGTACAAAAATGTAGATCATGTTGGCTTCTACATTTTTTACAATTGTACAAAAATGCGTCATTATGGTTTAACGGTAAAAATCAATGAAAGTGTGAAACAGGTATGGTCTATTGTCCGCCCGGAGGTCATAAAAATTTGATTTTCGTACTTAAACACACTCATTTTCATATTATTTTGACATAAAATGTGAGTGTGTTTAAGACGAATTCGCCAATCGACCATACCTGTTCTAGACTTTCATTGGTAAAAATAGATTTGAAGGATGTCTCCAATAATATGTTGCTACGTCTTTACATTGGATGATTGGTTACAAAACTAGAAATTGGCATGAAATACAACTTGCAGTGCATTATAATCAACGCACCAAGAACTTTTTGGAGTGCGTTGATTCAATTCAACAAAATCGATAGAATTTTTAATAATTTTTTTGATAAAATAAACCAGACAGGAGCGCTTGATGTGACTAGGGACATGAAATATCTAATAGACTTATATTTTGCGAATAAAATTAACTCAATTAATGTCATTGTTAATTTGAGTTCATTGTCTTACGGTGCATTAGGTTTGACGTTTCAAAAATGAACCGCTCCTGCCTGGTTTATTTTACTCTGCCGTGGTTTAAAGTCATCATCAAAAGTTGTAGCTTATGAAGAGTTTCTGATGTATTTTATTCCGATACAATTAAAATTGAGTTTGTGAAGCTTTGACAATTTCCGATTTTGTTTCAGATATTTACATAAAAATCTGCAAACATCGAAACACGCTCAAAACCACCACTGTTCTCCGCTGACGAGTACGTACGTATACTTATGTTTTGATATTACAATCACGATCGCCGTATATAAATGCCTAATTCAGTCACTGCATTCGACTTAATATCATAATTTATTATTTTGCGATCACAAATTGAGATAAGATGCTAATAAGTACTATGTGTATTGATGCCAATCTCCTGTCCGGTACGATAAAACAATTTTTTTCGCTACCCAAGTTAAATTTGAAATATTTTTTCCCATAAACGACATACGTGACTCGAATTGATAACCCTTTTCGGTTTAATAATTTAGATCATATAAGATGAACTCAAATTGATCATCGTTTTGTTGCTGAACTAAACCGTTTTGCAAATGGATAATACGATATTATGTGTTGTATACGTATAGATACAGGGACAGTGATATAGTGCGGCTTACTGACTAAACTTACGCCGCGCCGCTTGTATATATATACGCCAATATAATGACCATGCCGAGTAAAATTTTAATGAAATATCTCAATAAACGCAACATTTATTACAATATCTTTTGTTTATTTACATTCATAATAAGGAAATTTTAACCACATGAAATATGAATGAAATAATTTTTAATTAAGCATTCCAACTGGGATAGTATGTGTATAATTACAAGGCCAGAACTGCCAATTATATGCATATAAAAAATAATAAATAAAACAAAAAACAAAAAAAAAAATCTGCTGGGGTTTCAGCACTCTTCTAAGTTGAAGAAATATTAAACAAACATTAATATTAATTGTGTTAACTTTCGTTTTTCAATGGAATTTAGCGCAACGAATTCTCGGTAAATTTTTTTTTTTTAAATTTTAGTTTAGCTAACACTTTGTGCAATGGATGGGTTGTGAGTGTAATCGGCAATATTTGCGCTCGTTCTCATTTCTCACGATCATCTTCAAGTTTGAGTTGATTTTCAAGACAGCGGACCAGAGTATCCACTATTGCCTTGGCGTGGATATTTTTGTAAATTTCGTTGACAAAGTATTTTCGGCAAAATCAGGAAAACCTGAGAAAAGTTTTCATAGAAATTGGTTTTCTCTAGCGTTTTCACTGGACTTTCAAGAATTTCCATCGATTGTTAAGGATCCTTTCTTTACGTTTTGAGGAATTCCTTGGATTTCCTCAGAAAACTAACAGAAATTTTTCTGAGCATTTTCTGATCAAATGATTTCACTACCTGCCCCATGCAAAAGTTGACCTTTAGCAATTTTCCCCCTGCGAAAATGATCCTCATGGCGTAGGCGTATTTCCAGTTCATTTTTTTCATTTTCCTTTGTGGACATCAGCTTTCACATGCGGTAGGCAGTAGACCAGAATACATTGGATTCTGCTACATACTTCAATACTTCGAAAAGTTTGTTATACTCAATACAATTATATACAAACTCAATCGTGTGATTTTGAGCAACTTGCTTCGGTAACTGTTTTTCGAAAAGTGTGGAGTTTGTATATCCGAGCCGAGTCGAGTCGAGTCGAGTTACCAAAGCTTGTTGCTCAAAAACGTTTATCACAAAATTATTCATTCATGTAATGAATTACTTCCGCAGCTTCCAATATTCATTTACGTTCATCTGATCCTCAATTGTCTTCTCTCAACAGAACTTTCTTGTGGTATTGATCACGAAAATAGATTCTATAACCCACAAATAGTGCTGTATAAAACAGTAAAAGGGCAAGTTGTAAAAAATTATTCAATCAAGTAGCGATAACACTGTATTTGTTCCACGTTAAACGGAAATAGTAAAGTGCAGTTCTCTCTGAGCAATATTGTGTATGTGAGGGATTCTTTTGAAAAACAGACTACCGAAATCGGACGTATTTTCCAGTGGACTTTTTTATAAGTGCCTAGAAAGGTATTCGACCCTAGAAGCCAAAACCACTTTCAAAAATATTCTTCGAAGCTTGTGTGGCTGGTGAAAGGTGATCAAAAACCTAAAACTTGCACTTTTCTTACAAAAATTTCTCCAGTTACACGAGCCGTGTTACACGTGTGAATTGGCATTAGAAAGGTAATCACATGTACTATTGAGCCGAATAGTGACTTATTGGGTTTAAAATTCATCCAGACTGAAATATGTGCAGTTGAAGTTTTCAACCGAAGACTTACACTGTTATTACTGAAATTTCTCGGTGTACACAAAACGAACATGGTCGCGTGGGGTGTCATTTGAAAGGTAAGTTTCAGTGCTTTTGGGCTAAGTAGGTTCTTATGTCGTTTGGACGCATCTACGATGAAGTATTGCCCCAAAAGCACATTAAATTACCTTTCAAATGACACCCCACACGACCATGTACGTTTTGTGTACCTCGAGAAATTTCAGTAAGAACAGTGTAAGTCTTTGGTTGAAAACTTCAACTGCACATATTTCAGTGTCGATGAATTTTAAACCCAATAAGTCCCTATTCGGCTCAATAGTACTTGTGATTACCTTTCTAATGACACCCCACACGACCCTGTACGGCTCGTGTGACTGGAGAAATTTTTGTAAGAAAAGTGCAGGTTTTCGGTTTTTGATCACCTTTCACCAGCCACACAAACTTCGAAGAATTTTTTTGAAAGTGGTTTTGGCTTCTTGGATCAAGTACCTTTCTAGGCACATATAAAAAAGTCCACTGGAAAATACGTCCGATTTCGGTAGGCTGTTTTTCGGAAGAATCCCTCATGTCTCATTTATTTTTCACTTTCCGGTTTAATTGTAGTAGTCAATCGGATCGAATAAAAAACCATAAAGAAGTGAATACTAAGTGGACAAAAGACGAAACCAAATATTTACGTTTAAAAATTATTTTAACTTCTCTTATAGCTCTATTATCATTCTACACACACTAAAAGTTGTCTTTGTCGCTAGGTATATAGGTCTAGTATATTATAGTCATTGAATGTGTTACAAGTGTTCATATTAGTATTTCTGACATAAATAAAATCTTTCACTTCATTTGTTGTAAGTATACATCAACTAATATATAGTGGCTAGAGGTCAGTACGTATTTTTGTCGTGGTATGATATAGTTACCCGTAGTGTCAACCACAAATATTGTCGTTAAACAAAGCCTATTACTTGTGAAATTAGAATTCGTCAAATTTGACAAATTTCGTTAAATTTGACAAATTTCGTTAAATTTCACAAATTTCTCAAAATTTCACAAATTTCTCAAAATTTCACAAATTTCTCAAAATTTCACAAATTTCCCAAAAATAAATTTCTTGAAATTCTCTGCTGTTCGGTTAGGTTCCTAAAATTTCGTTAAATTTATCAAATAATAGGCGATGATAGCCAAAGCATATGGAGCATATCTTTTAGAAGTTCAATAACATATAATTACAAAGACAAGTTTCAATCCTTTCCACTAATGTTAAAAATAATGAAGTAAAAGATTTTGTATTTGTCTCTTGAAAATACTTAGGTCAAAAGAAGTAACAGATTCAATAATTAAGCTACCTGATATGTTTTCCGGTTGCAAAAGGTCAAAAGATCATAACAATAATTTTTACAAAAAAAAGAAATGCAAATATGCCCGTTCCAAACAGCAAATTGTTGAAAAAATGCTTGAATTCTTTGAGACGTCATCCAAATTTCCAACAGAACTTTTGAGAAATTACCTTTCAATTTAGCATCGATTATACTTAACAACACAAAAAAAGAAGAAGAAAACCAAGAAGAGTATTCTGTAAGTTATTTACAGTAGGCATCACATAAACAAAATTTTATCCATACCAAATGAGTTCCGTAAATGCAAATTAATTTTACAAATATTAACCTATTAGTTTAGTAAAATTATTGTGAAGTTAGGAGGTACATTAAATTACTTAATATGAGAGGAATGTTTATAAATAACGTTCTGTCATGTGTGTACCAAAGAATTTGTGATATTTCTTCAACAATAATTTTAAAATATAATATCGGTAACCGGTGTCGTCGTATTTTTTGTAAATTTATTACTTACGAGTATTGTGTATGATTTTTTTTATATTTTTTTCGTATTTAAGAAAGGTCAAGTCATTGTCTGTCATATGCGGATCTGGATATTAAGATTCAGTTTTATGGAGAATTAAAATTTTATTAATAAGTTTTATTGGCAAATTAAATTTGTAGAAAAAAAGCAAGGAATGACTATCCACCTACCGAACTAATCAGAGTATTATAAATAAAGATTTCGTAATAAAAATAGGTTCGTAGTTCTAGATAGAATAGAACGTAGTAGATAGAAGTAGACGTCAGTCAACAACGCGCAACAATACTTTACGAAAGAATGAACTTAAGTTTTAAATTGAAAATATTCAAACTTCTGGTGTCAACCGCTGGGGGTCGAGATTCACAGAATCATTTATTTTTGGAAGTTATTTCAAATTTAAATACTTCAGACTGTTGAAAAATACGCAGTCGTTATACGGCGAACAATAGAAAATGGCTAATCACCTGTTTATCGAAAGAAACGAGGAAAATAAACAACGATGGCTTACGGCTTATGGCCAATTTGTCTTACATTTTGTGTATCTCGTGATGAAGTAAAAGATTTTGTGTCAAACACTAAAGCTTTTAGAAGCTGCAAGCGTATCGTCCCTTATTTATCGATTAAATATTCCTCTGTTTAAACAAACCGATGAATATTTAATCGGTATATGACGGACGATACGATTGCAGCTTCTAAAAGGTTGAAGACAGAAACTGAGCACACTGCTCTTCTAAGTGTATCTCGCTACGCTCGGGTTACAGATTTCAAACTAACTCGTATCAATTTGCATCAGGTAATAAAGTTTTGGAGTCACCGGCAATTCTGAAGAATTTTAAGAATATTTTAGAATTTAATGAATTCTAAGGAGTTTTTCAGAATTTTAAAAATTAAATTAAAAAAATTCAGACTTTTTGTGAATTGTTAGGGATTTTCAGGAATTTGAACAATTTTAAGAATTAATTCTTGAAAATTGTTAAATTTCCTAGAATTCTGAAATTCAAATTTTCAGATATTTTAAGAATTTTTAACACAACACAATTTTCCTATTGGATATGTATCTCCCTGGAACATGACGAGAAATTCATCTCCTATAATTGAAAATAGAATTTTATTTGGAATCTCGATGTGAATGAACTTACGAAAATTAATCGAATATTGCAGTAGACAACGGCGGGTACATAAGACGCAGTCTAAACGCATTCTTTAAAATAACTCTTAAATTCGCGCACATAAAAACCAATCAAAACTTAAGATTAAGCAATTTCAATGGTTTTAGCAACACATAAAACCGTAAAATCCATTTCGAGATACACAAAAAAACGAAAATTTGTAACATAAAAATTCGTATGCGAAAGGAACCAGAACTTTTTTTTGTATCAAAATGCACCCAATTTTCAACCCCGGTGGCCCCACCATAAAAATAACAACAGATCTCATGATTATCACACTAATCTCTGCTAACATAATATTACTTCGGAAATAATGAATACATTTAGTAAGTAATAATTGCAGCAATTGATGTATTAAAGTGTCTGCTAATAATGATGGAATCATGAAATCATTTAAAATCGGCGCCTCAGGATTCGCTGTATCGTTGGTTGTTTATTTTTTCTTCAACATCTTACGTTGGTGTTTTGTTTTTTCGCCTGTGCGTGATTTTCGAGCACATCGTGAAAAGAATTAATAACGTCTTTTTTGGTGGATCGGTTTTTTCATGCTTTTGATTGAATTTATTTTTTTACACAAATCACAACAACCAGATTCCAATTCCATGACATCTCTATATTTAGTTGGAAAAATTGGTGATTTTTCGGCATATTTTTGTTTATTTGAGAATGTAGTGCTCCAGCGTATTTTTAATCTATCACAAACGGCTATTCATCTGTTATCGATAACGACGACACAAACTATGACAAGCTTCAGGTAATGATGTGATCGGTTATATAGTAAAATTCATGTTAAAGAAATTGAAGTACAAGATTTGACATCAACCGATTAAAAATACTTTGATCGTTGGAAGTAATAGACCCGATAATAATATGCTTGCCGTCTGTAACAGGTTGAAATCCATTCATTGTGGATTCAATTGAATTTAATAAATAAAAGATTTTGGTGTTATACCGTCTGAAAATTATCGATTAATTATAAATTCCTAATCTCCCCGGAATATCTTGACATTTTTCTACACTCTATGGGTATTCTGTCGGTGAAAATGTTTTCGAAACAGAAAAGATTAACGAAATCCTTAACGCCAAAATGATTGATATTTCTCTTGAAATACACAACAATTTGACAAATTAAACATCAAAATTCAAACAATAACAACCATCAAGGGGCACGTGTATTTGAAAAAAAAGGAGAGAAAAAAGTTGTGAAGTGAAGAAAACCATATATCAGATGAGTCGCAGGTTAACGTTGAATGCACAAACGGAACCCTCATCTATATTAGTGGATGGTAGAATATGGGCTGCGATTAATGCGGAGAGGATGTTTTAATTTTTATTTGATGTATCGTTTGTTTAGAAGTTGTTTTTTTTTCTAAATTAGGTATCGAAAATCATCATTTTAATCCTCGTTTTATTGGTCGTAGCATAATTTTTCATTAAAAATGAATTTTATTAATGGGGAAACATGCGAGAAGATTGATTGGTTGATTTCATTAGGCATTATTTGCTACGATATAAAAGCGGCTTATTTCTGTACATTATTTCCAAACTTATAGGATTTTCTATTTTTCATGAACTGTTAACCGTTATTTTCATTGTTCTCCTCAAGTAAAATTGTTAAACTACTCACGGTTTTTTAGAGAATCGCAATCCAAATCTCTTACATTTCGTATTACCGTCACTAGGTTCCACGCTTAAGGTAGGTCAGGTCCCTTCACTGTCTGATTTATTCTTTTATTTAAACAAAACTAGGTTTCAGAATAAACAAATGTAACTATAACTTTAACTTACAGGTACAAATGAGCGATGCTTAACACCTGTCTGCAAAAATGTGACCCCTTGAATAAAACTGAAACTCATGTGAATTATGGCTCTCGCTTTGATCTGGTCGCAAAGTTTACACTTGTTGACATTTTCTCGTCTTAAACTCGTTGGAATTAATTTTTACCTCCAAGATTATTACTCCGGTATTTTCCATTCCCGAACTGATCTTTCGGCTCATTCCTTCAGATTTCTGAAAATCTGTTGAAAATTGCTCGAGTTATGGTGTTATCAAGCGTATAGACAAGAATTCTTTTGAACTAAACCTTAAAAAAATTAATTACTCATCCAAAAAAACGCTTTTCTGAAATCCGATGGGAATTTCTCTAGTTGTCGTGTTATGAAGGAATAGATTAAGGTTAGCTCACTTAGTATGTGTTTATTATAGATGGTAGTATGGGTTTTCAGGTGGTATAATGTACCAATACATGTGTACCAACTTTTAAAAAAAATCCCACTGCTGACCGGTGGTGAACAAAGAACGTCAACTCTCATGAGAGGTGAGTTTGTTCATATGAAATCGCCATGTCCTTCGGTTTGTATGAACACTGAACAGACCATACCGTATAATGGTATAATTTGTATAATGTAATAATGTGAGAACAGATTCATTACTGTATTGACTAAGTGTGACCAACATTTTCATACATTTAAGGTTTTTGGATATAGATGTGTGCATTTTCAATCGTAGTGAACATTGTATCATCAAAATTTTCCTAACTAGTGTTGAAATATGGCGACCTCATCGTTTATTTCCCACGTCGTTTAGGAAAAATGTTGTTCAAAACTTATGCTAAAAAAGGTCTTTTCAGCCATTTCGAAACCTTTCATTCGCTAAAAAAACATTTTAACATGCGCTAGGAACTTTTTCGTGTGGTGTGTTTCTGTAAGACCCTGAACTCCAGACAAAAATGAGTGAACAACTTTAGCTGGTGTTGTTATATATAGCAAAACATATAATTATGTTAACAGTGAAAGATTTTGAGCCTGTTAAGAATAGTTACATCTAGACACTCTACGATGTAATTCACTCTAAAGTTGTATAGAAATTATATTAAAGAAAGAAGGCCAATTGAATGAAATGTGATCACAGAAACCAGGATTTGGCCCTTAAATACAGAAGAAAGTGTACAAAACAGCGCATTCAATAAAAGTAATTTGTACGGGGAGCTGCGGGGATTCGGTAAAATACCAATTTTGTGTAAAATTATTGAATTCACCGACGTTTAATTAGAATAATTAATTCTTTACTACTGTTACAATCAATTAATAAATTTCAAATCAAAAATAACCAAAATCCAATTTTAATCGTTAAATGACTGTAGTTTCCCGGGAAATAAATTTAAGTTCTTCGGTTTGAATACTTTTCTTTTGTCTTTTTTTGAACAAAAACAAAATGTTTCGGTTACCAAACACAATAATCGAAAACTAATTTCGACCAAATTATGATTTATGTTTTTACACACAATCGAATTACCAAATACTTAATTTTACATTGAACCCGAATACATTATTTCATCTGAGACGATTTCGTCTTTCGAAAATATTCAAACATTGCGCTAGTAGCCTTTGCCTCGTAAATCTAATCATAAATTGAGTATATTGAGAAACCTGAACCTAATTTGTAAACCATGTGCAAAACGACAATGTTGGCAACGTTGACAAAAATGAATTTCTTTTGTTTCTGTGAAATGACAAAATGTTTCAAATTGAAGTTTTCAGCGAATATGCTTATGGTTTAAATCATTGTTCAGGATATCGATCGGAACTTACACGTTTCGTCGATTTTCGCATAAAATTTATCAGCGTTCTGTCAGTAATTCGCAAAAAATATTGTTTGAAAACCTTGAATTCAGGTAGAATTCCGGCAGTAATTCAAGGTTTTCAAATAATATTTTTCGCGAATTACTGACAGAACGCTTATGCGAAACGTTTGATTTATAATCGATATCCAGAGCGATGTTTCGAAATATTTCCTTATTCGTTGCAAAACTCAATTTGAATTATGTTGTCACGGCAGAAACACGAAAGAAACGTTTCAAACGATTCTGCGACGTCTTGAATTTCGCATGGTTTACATTTTTTTTTCTCTCAATGCGTTCAATGCTCTCAAAATGTGCGAAGTGTGAATTTCTTACAGGACACATTGACTGCGAGCGCAATGTTTGAATGTTTATTTGAAAATGTTCATCTCACATCGCATTATCTTTTAGACTTTAAATTCAAAACAAAATTAAAGTATATTTTCATCGTGCATTAATTAATAGTTTCGTCGAAATTAATTTTCGATTATTATTTTGTGGTGATCTAGAAAGTAGATTTTTGTTTTGAAGAAATAAATCGAAGAAAATAAATTCAACAGAAGAACTTACATTTCTTTTTTTGACAACTGCTCAATTAACGATTAAAATTGGATTTCGTCTCTTTTTGATCTGAAATCCATCGATTAATAATTAAAGTAGTAAAACATAAATTATTTTTTCTGTATGTCCGTGAATTAAAAACTTTCACAAGAAATTGAAATTTTATCGAATTCCCGCGACACAAGTCCCAAAGTAAGATCTTTTATTTCAAGTAGAAATTCGGAACAGAGCCGATACTTTTTTAACAGAAGAGGTAGCAGATTATTGATTGTAACGTCTCGGCAATGAGAAAATCATATAAAATAATGTCGCTGTGGACTTAATATAAGATAACAATTGTTAAGATAAGTCGATTGCAGCTCTTTTATTTGAGAAATGTCTTTTTGTGACAGTTAGCGCATAACTCTCCTCAGTTATAAGTTGACGTAAAACATGGAAATTAGGAGTATTTTTTGCATACAAGGTATATGGAGAATTAAAGTATGATTTACAACTTTTACATCAACTTATATTTACTAGGCCAGACTACTTGATTTCACTGATTGAAATTTTTTTCAATAGATTTTTAAATTTTATAAAAAATATATTCGATTCGATTTTTAAGGTAATCGGAGTTTTATTCGTTCTAGTCGCTCTAAATGTATAAAACTTCATGCGTACGACTCTAAGGTTATTTTGTCCACTAAAAGACACTATAAGGATAGATAGGGTAAGGGTATGGTCTCCAATCGTAATCAAGATTTATCAATTGATCAATAATCCTTAAGAAATTCCGTTGCTGTGTCCTGAATAATATTGGATTACACTCCTTGCGATGATAAAATGTGTTCCCATTCATCGAAATCAAAAATAATTTCTTTTTCTTAGAAGACTTGGCGAAATTAAATCAATTTCATATCGTGTGTACGTCTGACCTTTTATATCTGCACTTTGGTTTTTCCTTCTTTTTTTTAATTTCACCGCATTGGCTCGTTCGCTCAAAATAAATAAGAAAAAAAGATTTAATATTCAACATTAGCACGCATTTTTCACCTCTCGGGTAAACCGAAAAACAAAAAAATTTAATTTGAACAAAATGAAAAAACCGCCACAGCACGGGAATTCGCTCATTCAGTTTTTATATATTTATATCGTAATACAGTCATTAGGGAGCATAAAAATTGAAGATTCATAAAATGTATCATTAACGGGGTTTATAAGAGAAAAAGAAGACCGAACCTCGAAATTACTGCTTTTAGGAGGATTTTTTTTTTCTTTATTATCTTTCGCTGATTTTCATTCTTAAAGGCAATAGGAATTGCAGTGAATGTATAGTGTGTGCTGTTTATTAGATGCATTAAGGTTCTTTCATCGAAAAAGTGGCTCGGCTCCGATAGATCAATTTTCCAGACAACAGTAATACGAAATTAGCTTACGTGGCGAATGTTGTGTCGATGGTAACGCATTCTTCAGGTTCTTCAGGTGCTGCCAGATGCTGTATATTTAAATAATCAGTTTTTTTTGCCTCTCTTTCAAATCGTTTCGTGAATGTCAATTTCGTTGAGCTGACTTCATTATATTGTAAATGATGAGCATCTTCAGTAAAGTGCTGTATTCATTTGGTTGGTATAACGTAAGTATACGGGAAAAAAAACAAGCCGATAATATTTGAATTTATGAAAAGTAAAACATTAAATAAATCAGTATTTGTGATGGTCATTAAAATTTGCGATTTTTAAAATTGTGTATGCGCAGGTCCTTGAATTGGAAATAATATTCTCTACTCACCACATCAATGCTTCTTTTTTCAGCTCTTTTCGTTCGTCTAAAATGAGTTCAATATTGGACCGGATCGGTGCAACTTCTTCTCTTTTTATTTTATTTTCATACGTAAAAACACTCGTACATACCTCTATATAATTAGTTTAACCGTGAAAATAAAAAAATCGTTTAGCCAAATTATATATTTCTTCGATGAAGGCCTTCTTTACATATGATCCGTGAAATTTCATTCTTGCAATTTTTATTCGGTCACGGCAAATTTCAGATATCAAAGATATGGAAAACTTATCTGTTAATAATTATAATTTATTTTTATTATTTATATCGACGAAGTGCATATCATGGATAATTAAAAATGGGGGGCTTCGGTTTTTACGCTATGGGAACCAATTTTCGGTTTAGAAGCATTTTCGTTTGAAGTTTTTTATATTTATTCATTATAAACGATATTGGGCGAGAAATGAGCAGTTCGCTTTTATTGTGTATTGTAGGCAATAATTTTTAGACGTTCACTTTTAATAAGTTCATTTTGGCGTATTCAGTTGATTATTGTAGTTAAAATTGTTATAAGATGAGCAATATGAATTTTTGCTTGATCATGGAATCTGAGTGAACTTTTGATTGGGGGGTCATTAATCATACGCCGTTTCGCGTTTCCTCGTTTGTCTCATTACGCGTTAAATCTAAATAAAAAATAGTATTTCCGCGGTAAACGGTTTGGTATGTACCATTACTAAAACGTTGATTGTCGAAAAAAAAAATGCAGAGAACGTCAGTGAAATTCAGACATGAATCTGCTTCAGCTGATCCACTCATACAAGCAAATCTGCTCAAACGTCTTTAATATTGTTTTACCACAATGCATGTCCTTTGGCGTCACTGAAGTAGATCACATTGAAAGTCAGCATATTCGATGCACGTTGCACATAAAAGAAGGGTGTTGAGGAATCTCGCGCCGCGTCATTCACAATTATTCACAAAGTGACATCTTCCATATACAAAATGTGTCAAAATGTGAATAATTGTGAATGACGCGGCGGGAGATTCCTAGCAACCAAAAGAAGCCATCGTCGACGAAGTCAAAAACGAGATAAGCGTTTGGCTCGCTAAAGTCCATTCTCACGATAAAAGCAAGTAAAACCCTTTTTGAATGTTATCCCCCACGTGCATAAAAGGGACGAACTAAACACAGTTGGGCTGGCCAAATATGACAACGACAACAGCGATTCGGGTTAACGGAATAAGAGAAGAACGAAATTGCAAACGCGAGATCCCTAACACCATCAATGGAAATGTACCCCGGCTATAAATTAAACTGACTTACGCTGACCTTGAAGTTAAAAAAAACTAAGAGTTAGGATAGTTGTATACATTAGTCGTATTCAAAGATGAAGCAAGGAAGAAGATTGATTTACCAGTACAACGCAAGATTATGGAAGAATAGGTTAAGACACTTCTGAGTTGATCACGAAGGCGATGCCATCAAAATTGCTCTGTAGATTTGAGCAATGAAAGTAGATAAGCAGGTATGGCCAGTCCATACAAGTCGGAGCACATACGGATTTGCATGGCGCCACCTCAAACGAACTCATTTCTAGTGGAAATTTGCACTAGAAATGAGTTCGTTTGAGGTGGCGCCATGCAAATGCGTATGTGCTCCGGCCAGAACAAATTTGAACGTTTGGCCATACCTATCCATTTACTTTCATTCGATTTGAGAAAGTCTATATGACAATTGAAGCTCAATAAAAACATAGCTAACGCCGACCCGTACGAAACACCTATTCGTATCAAAAGCCTTTACTGTGAAACTCTTCATTTCTTTTACTTCATTCTCTACTGAAAAGCTATTCGCCCTTTAAAATCACTTACATTATCTTTCTTTGCCTTGTTAGCATATACAAATAAGTTGCCGGAGGCAATATAGACAGCCCCGTACGAAGTCAACTTTCATAAATTCCTATTTATATAGCTATATACCGCTATATTTACCTATATTTTCCTATAAATAAACATTTCACAGATGAATATGCTATTATATAGCTCTATATAGGTGAATATAGATATATATAGATGTCCATATATGGAATGCCTGAAACACCCCACACACATAACAAATTATTTCCATGTTAACAGAAACACTCTAAGTACCATTTTTCCCAATATATATCACTTTTATTAAAATCCAATATGGCCACCGGCAGCCATTTTGTTAGGAGACCGGAAATTTTACCGACGCTTTACATTCGTTAGTACCTTTCAAACAAAAAAAAATTCTTGAAATTCGGTCAAAATTTACTCGAGATATTGACAAAATACTCCTCGTTCACTGTACGGCCGAGTAGCCAGATAAGAGCTCACTCCAAGAGACCTAGCTCACGCTCCGGAGAACATAATTTCAAAAAAAAAAAATCCCTGGTTGGTACGGTCAATACCTATCTAATAAAGCTAAAACAGACGAAATATGTTGAAATGTGGCCGACCTACAAGCAAAAACTGCTTGCCGCCCTGTGCCTGTTTCACACCAATGGGTCTAATTCACGACGCGGTCATCCGATTTCCATAAACTTTTTTTTTGTCGATCGGTATTGTAAATACCTTTTATTTGACGTATCACGTTTGACGTACAAGTGTAACGTTTGAATGTCCGGAGATATCTTCGAAAAACCGTAAAGCACTTATTGGGCCACAGCTCGGGAAGGGTAGATCCAAAATCACTCATCTTCGAACTTAGCCTGTCTTTTGACATTACCAAACGGGAAAAAAAAGAATTTTCAAAATCGGATGCGTTTTACTCAAGTTATCGTGCAGACGGACAGACGGACATTTTTTTTTTCACTGATTTGGCATCTCTAGACAACCACAATAGGTTTCCCCTTACTCAGGGAGTCCAATTCGACGTGTTACGGATGTATGCGTAAACGCATAAGACCTTAGTACTTCGTACGGGTCTAAAAATTGTTTTCTTCAAGTTGACTTTTCACACAATGTGTTATGAGTGCGTTTAACAAATTTGATGCCACCCGCCTTCGTGTCCTCCAGAAACTTGCTGCTGCAAACATACGTGTACCTATTTCATCCGCATTTCCTTTTTATTTGCATGAGTGGTCCAGCTGAAATACAACTGAAGCAAATTTATGTCTAAATTTCATCGACATCGAATGCATCTTTCAAAATTATAATAATTTATCAAATTCTTATGATTGTTTTGTTCAGATAGTCTAGCTTCATCTGTTATCGACAGCAACTACAAAAAAACGGTGACCTCCGGCTGAGGTTTTCCTATAAAGTAAAGCTAATGTTAAAACTAACGAAGTAAAAGATTTTCTGACAAACATTTGAAAAGACTTTGAACGTGAGAAGTAAGAGATTTGTTTAATTGATGTATAACAATATGTTTACCGTATCCGTACGTAAAAGGTTAATGGGTTCTCTCTGTGATAATCCTCGATAATTTGTTTCACATTCACATAATCCGGAAGTCTTCAATCAGACATATACTACATCACGACAGAAATGATTTGTTTTCTAAATAATGTTTTCAATTAATGTATTGCACACACATGTGCTAGGGTCTCAATACTGAATTCTCTTTTCTCCTTTATTGCAGCATTTGATTATAAGTTTTGAATCATTCGAAAACATGTTAATTATTGTTTAAAGTTAATCTTCCGCTAAAAGCCTAGATACTCTGTTGATGACTGTCTCTACCTTTGTAGCTTGTTATTTTATGAATTTATGATTGCGTCTGAAGCGAAAAAGTTGTTTTAACTCGTTGCAGCTACACACGGTACACACCAAATAGCTGTTTTAGCGTTTGTGCACGTACAGCTCAATTCCAGTGAAAAAAGAGGTTAAAACGTGCGACCATTTACATTTTACACAATTTTCCACAACCGACTTCGCACACATACTCACTTGCGCTTGTACACCACAAACCCACCCATCCAATTGATATAAGTGTTAATTTAATTTATCGTTAAGTTGTACGTTTGTATCATAAATTTCAAAATTGTATATTAATGATTTAAGTACCGAGGAAAATTTACCCAATTTATATTGAAACGCAAAATTGACATGATCGGTTGCCATTTATCATTAAATAAATATTCTTTAAAAGCGATAATGCGGCTGAGATTTATATTGTCTGAATTAAACTCTGTCTTACATGAACCCCACATAGTTCGAAGCAGTAAAATTTTATGCGCTAAATGGTGCCCCGGCTTAAGGAAAGTTTAGGAACGCGTTAAATGGTTAAATCATTTTTCTTTCCAACTTGATATGGAGGGAAAACCTGTGTATTAAATATACAAACACTTTGATGTTCGGTAATTGATTTTTGATTATACTGAGATTCATCTTGTCCGAACTGATTCTTCAAGGCTTTCGCAATGGAGCACGCTTTTCGCCAATAAATATAAAGAGATTATCTCGCAATTCGCGCAATTATTACAATAAAATTCTGTGGTTCGTGAACCATGCTTGAATGAAATAAATAACGGTCAAATGAATAGGTTTTACTGCGCAGGATTTCGATCTCGGAGACTGTAAAACTTAATTAATTACGAGGAAGACTAATCGAATTTTATCGAAATCTGATTAGTTTCAGGTGGGGTGTACAGGGAGAGGATGATGAAATTCGACATGATTTCTGTTTTTAAAGCTGATGTCGTTTGTAAATGGTTCTGCAAAATAAAAAATTAACAAATGAACTCCTAGATTTTTTATTTTTTTATTTTAGTGTTTCATTCTTGGTACTAACCCGTGGCTAGTAAAATTCAGAAAATATGCGTTAGAAAATCTATATTTTCATTTGTTCAACGAAGTTCTTGTAGAATCAATTATAAACTGCCAAATTGGAAAATATGTCGAATTCCACTTCTCTCTTCCTGTAGTTCTGAAGACCTTTTTTTTGGAATGAAGCGGTTCGGAACTTCTATAGGTCATTTGATTTGATTATCTCAAAAAGTTGGGTTAGTGTTAGTGGTAAAACCGCGTTAAACCATAAAAATATAAAAAAAAAATATAAAAGAGAACTGTCTATAACAGATGGTTTTGCCGTCTGTTAAAGCCTGAGTTGCCTCTTCGCTGAATGGTTAGTTCAATCAGTTTAGTATTTTCGGTGCAAGTAACATATAGAAAGTTACCAAAGCAATCCAACGCGCATATAAATTATCTAACCGAAAATGATTACTCGCTGCTGCACTACACGACTAATTAATGTTAAATTTAATTGTACTCGTATAATAGCCAGTTTAGATGTACATCGCATTAACCTTTGCTTGATCGCAACTCTTTAACAAGCAATTTAATACACATAAATACACTACAACACCGGATTTAATCAGGCTGATGTATAATGTGCTTTGCATGCATACGTGCAACTTGTAGTACACTTATGTATATATTTCATTACATGGAGCACCACGATCTTAAAATGCAACAATTTCAATTAAACAAGTAGATTACTTGGGAGGTTCTTCAATGTAAATTACTTTTAGATATCGTAAAGATAGCAGACAGATCCCTCAGACAGTCGAATACACATCAAAAGAAAATAATACACCAGAAAAGTGTCGAGACATAACATTTTTCTTTATTGCATGGAATAAGAAGAAGAAGAAAAAACCGCACATTTCGCGACTATGCACAATAGCAACATAAAAATTGTTATTATTGTTAATAAACGATTTGATTTGTGGTGGTTTTTAAAAAGTTTTCATTCTTTTAGAATAACATTTTCGTTGTTCAAAAAATAAATTTACGTTGAAAATATGATTTACAAACTGAAAGATGATACCGTCGATGATACTGGTATAAAGAAACGATTTAACGAGCAAATTTAATTCGATAAACTGGACGGATAGCTACGCATAATTATACGAAAAACAAAATACGTTGGCTTCTTAGAGAGCTTTAATTACCGGAATTTATTTATGCGGGAGATGTTTTCAGGAAATTTACACCCATGTTGTGCCAATCAATAAATGAGATAAAGAATTTTGAATTCAGCTAAAATTTAAATGGATTTTTTTTTTAAACACCTAACTCAAATAATAGACAAGTCTCGATAGAAAAGAGACTCGAAATGTGAACAAGAGCACGAAAAGCTCATACTCTCAGCATGCGTTAACTAAAACTTCTTTTTAGCGATAAAAAAATTGGCTATAAGCCTTTTAGTCAGTGCAGGCCTGACCATACTGGGAATTGGGGCGATTCCCGAATGGACTTTTGGATTTATATATAAAAATGGGCTCTTTTTCGAAATTTACGGGCCTTTTCCCGATTTCACTGAATGACCTTTTGGTAGCCAGTCCGGCTTTTAGCAAAGTTTAGTGTATCAGAAATGAGCGACCTTGCAGTTTCACTTCATTAATCAGAGATTTCTAATAATTTTACAAGCATAGTAAGACCTACCACAGGATATCGCCTAAATTTTGACTTATCGACAGCTTAAATAATTTTTAATGTGACCAATGAACTACCAGGGATGATCGAATATTTTTATCAGTAATAGTGACTGAAATAATCTAGTACTTAGAATTTGAAGTGAAATTATAGGAACAATTGAATCAATGAAATTAAATCTGAAATGGAATGTAATGTAACAACGGTTAGAAATTAGATCTGAAATTAAAATGTCCACGGTAGCTCAATTGGTTAGAGTAACACCTCGGCAAGGTGGAGATTCTGGGTTCGGGTCCCAGTCGTGGCACCAAAATTTTATTTCAGATTTAATTTCTCCTATAATTTCACTTCAAATACCAGGGATGGTCTAACACCGCGGACAACATAACGATTTTAAAAATGGATTTAAACGCTCATTTTCATATTGTTTTGACATGAATAATGAATAAGTTCAAGATAAATCGACCGAATCGGCTATACACCTGGTATATATACCTTCATTAAATATGACAACTGTCCGGGCTCCACGTTTAAGTTTTCCATCCAGTGAGCAGAAACTAAGCCGAATCGTGTTCTCTCAAAGACTATTCTGCAGCAAGCAACTATTCATTTCAGTGTGTAAGATTAATTGTGAACATTTAGGGCAACTAGGCAAAGACTGTACTTTTCCCACCAAAGTTTAATTCACCGGTCCAGAAAGATTTAAAAGCGTTTGGAATAATAAGGTGTATACTGCTTCTTTTGTTCAATGTATCGCCTAGTGTTTGATCAACAATCCATTACTTCATTCGTTTAAATACACATTTTACTAACTAAACGCTCATTAACCGGAGGCTGCCGGTCATTTTAGTCGTTGCAGTCGATAATAGATGATTAGTCATTTCTGAAAGGTTTCTTTTACATGTTTTCAGCTGACATACCCCCCTTAATTAAATGGTGTCCACATTTCGGGATCTATGTAGCGCAAAGATGAATGGAAGTAGAATTATACATGACAAAAGGTCGGTCGACTTCTAGCTACACATTTTTTATGAAATCTTTTATATCAAAAGTGAGACAAGTGGGAGTGCTGTACGCGTTTCTCATTAATGTAACGAAACCGAAACGAATTCTATGCGCTCTTAGTTACTGAATTTTCGTTCAATAAACTTCTGAATCCATAATTTTGGCCTCTGAAAAAGCATAAACAATTCAATTTTTTTTAATTCAATTAAAACGTTTTCTAAAACAAAATGTAATTATGTTCCCCGAACATATAATTTAAATAATTGATCGTAATTATAATGATCAATCATCAACGATATTTTACATGCATTTTAACATGATCAAACAGTATTTCTCATAAATTCGTTTATTATATGTACAGAACTCTTTAGCGGCTTATAAAAATCCCATCAATTATTCATTGATGACTAAGCAGGTTATAATTTATTGATTCTAATTTGCATAAGATCTGGATCAGATAGAAACAGGTACATGATTCGGGTATCGTTTGTTCTTGTGTGGTACGAACGAAATTCACAACTTCGACAAAAAAAAACAAATGCATTACCGCAACGACCGGCAACGACCCTAAAGGAGATAATTGAAATTCTTTTGTATTTTGAAGTTAATTTGAAACCAGCGGGGATCGCAGGAAATTGCTGCGGTGTTTAGTCCCGCACGGTGCTCTGTGTACAAAATGATCATAATAAAGCTAGAGCGATGTATTTGTAGTTGTTACTAGTTGTTACTACCAACGCACCAACGCAAAATTGCTATTTATGACAGCTGCCAAATAGAGTACTTTTTGTATGAAATTTTATCCCCACTCATTTTACAGTGCAAAATTTTGTATGGAGCACTGTCAAGTTTCAGGACCCTATTTAGAGTACCACTTTTGCTTGAAGTGCGTTGGTAACACAGAAGATATGTTATAAGATAAAGTTGAAAGTTTAAAACATGAGCAGTTTTACAGAAATAATAGGTTATCTTCTGTCCACAGATGCGTTATCTCCACGTAAAGCTCTGCAACTTTCCCTTTAGCAGCTGGTTAGCCTTTTAGGCCATATGGTGAAATTTGGTAAGCTTGATTGCGCCTCTCGGCGTTATCTATTTAAATTCTTATATTGGTGTGTGTATAAGATGTGGTAGCCAGTCCGGCCCTCTTACAAGATAAAGCGAAAACTATAAAATTGAAACCTAATTCTATTTATAGTAAGCAGGTTAGTTGTGAGCTCAGGTTAAGATGGAAGCCCTTTTTCTTTCGAGCGAAGGGGGTTCGCATCTCCGAGAAAATTAGTCCGATATTGTCCCTCTACGAACTTGGCCCCAAAAATTTTATTCCTCGAATTTCCAAAATCGATTGAGGATTGCTGAACTTATCAAACAACAAATTCTTATGTGAAAAATTCCCAGATCATTAAGTCGATATTCTTCATCTACGAACTTGACCTCAGATATTATAATGTAAGATCTTTGACTTTACAGTTGAGGGAACCATAATATTCTGCCTGAACAGCTCAACAACACAAGAAGGGCTTGGAGCTAGATCATTACTAGTGTCGCGGCTTATGCTTCCCTGAAATTATATATTTTATTGTGTCAGCTGAACGACAGTTCTTTGTCAAATTGTTTATTTGAATAAATTTTACAAATAATATATTTCGTTCAATGATTCGTTATTAAGAACTGTTCCCACGCAGTGTTCCCTCTTTGAACTTCTACGCCGAAAAAACGAAAAACGATTTGACTCTATTATCGCCGGACACTTCTATCAATTTCTTCAAGTTTTCAATTACCTTCAGAAAATGCAGGGCAGGCAGGCAGTCGCAAGCAGACCCTGTCCTAATAAATTATGAAAACAGAGTTTTGTTTATTTTAACCAAATAAATCTTTCACTCTCCTGCCTCTCCTATAAAAACCAGCTAGCTACGGCCTTGATAAAAGGAAAAAATTTTCTATAGGCAAGAACTTTGCATTTACTCTCTACTTTTAATTCGATGCAGTTCTTGTTAGAGTGGACATATACGACCGATTCACTAAACAATATCTTTATTACTGAAGTAACATTGTACGCTAGGATACTAGGATCTACTCATTCTTATTCGTTTGATCATGTTGCTTTGGTCGACCTCCAACAGTACTTATGGGTGCTATAAAATGGTTAATCATCTGTTATCAATAGCGACGATAAAAATAAGCGTGGACCTATGTATGTTTTCTCATATTATATGTACCAAACTCTAGGCTAAGATGTAGTAGAAGATTTTGTATCGAACAGTAAAAAATACTGTTAAGAAACGAAGTTGTAGATTTGATAAATGCGTCTCACTGCGATCTACTTCCATCATTGGTAGAATGTTGAATAGAAAAAAAATTGGATTATTCATCGATATATGGCGCCAAAAAAGTAGTAAAATAACTTTGTTCCACATAAACCATCAAATTCGGAGAAAAAATCTTTTTAAAAATACCTTTCAAATGTAAATTAATTTATGGAAAGAGAAGTAAGAATTACTTAACACCTCGTAATGTACGTTTACATGAATTATTTGAATACCCTTTTAAGAGTGCATTCATGTGCTCTATGCTTATGGTGTGTTATAATGCATACACCATCCATATACCATTTTTTTATTAATAAATTAATTCAGATAAACAAGAAATAGGTTTAACAATAATTTTGTCGAGTACTAAACAGAAAGTGTTCAACGAAATAAAGTAGGTGGAAAAGGTACTCTGAAGACTTTTGGGTGTTCCATTTGAAAGTAGATATTTATGCCATTTGTATTTAATCAACTGTTAAAAATGTTAATGATTATTGATTGTTAACAAAAGTACGACAAAAACAACTCTGATTTAGCCGAGAAAAAAATAATTTCAAATCTAACGTCGACAAAAAAATATGCATTTCGTGGTTCACTGTACTTATATGTTAGTCGATGGTTGTATTTATAGTGTACGACGACAGGTCTGAATGTTTCAAGACGATTCAACATTTTTAAACTGCATTCTGATGTGAGTCAAATTCATACCGAAAGAAACATAACCAGCGATATCAAAACGCAGAGGACAATCAGAAAAGTTTTCTAAACTTACCCGTACTACTGAAGTGGGCATAATTGAACAATGAGCGCAGCGAGCGGAAAAGTTTGAATGTCTTGGTTGATTCCTTTTTTCATCGTATTAAGTGGATAGAGAGACCATAAATCCTATAGATAGCGGTTTCACAATTTAAATACAAGACCAGACACCGTTGAATATTGAGGCTTCATAGTTGAACAAAATGTACTTTTCGTGGACTTTAGTACAAAACCGTAAATTTTGGACCATAGACCAATGAGATAGTTCTAAAACGATTGGGAGAAAAAAAAATCAACCGCAGCGCCACCTATTCCATTTCAAAGTGTTCGATACATCGTGTTGATGAATTTATTGCCGCAGAACCAGTTAGGGATTCTTTTGAAAAACAGCCTACCGAAATCGGACGCATTTTCTATTGGAATTTTTTATATGTGCCTAGAAAGGTATTCGACCCTAGAAGCCAAAACCACTTTCAAAAAAATTCTTCGAAGTTTGTGTGGCTGGTGAAAGGTGATCAAAAACCGAAAACTTGCACTTTTCTTACAAAAATTTCTCCAGTTACGCGAGCCGTACAGGGTCGTGTGGGGTGTCATTAGAAAGGTAATCACATGTACTATTGAGTCGAATAGGGACTTATTGGGTTTAAAATTCATCGACACTGAAATATGTGCAGTTGAAGTTTTCAACCGAAGACTTACACTGTTCTTACTGAAATTTCTCTAGGTACACAGAACGTACATGGTCGTGTAGGGTGTCATTTGACAGGTAATTTAATGTGTTTTTGGGCCAAATAGGGTCTTATGAAGTTTGGATGCATCTATGATGAAATTTGTACACCTAAACAATTCAACTTCTATTTCCACTAGATTTGCTTCAGCTGATTTTCAGGTGGTTCCTTTATACAAACTAATCTGGTTATTAGTGTTTATACGGAAACAATACATGCGCGTGGTTGTGGTAGAGCCGTATAAACATGCATAGCCGGTTTTGTTCGTAGGAGTTAATCAGCTGAAATTGAAAACTCGAAAGCAAGCACGTTTCATATGAACCCTTTCTAGATTCGTGAAAGTTATGAAGTCGTGTGGGGTGTCTATGGAAGGTAATTGCGAGTAATTTTGGGGCAAATTGGGGGTCTTATTAGGTTAAAAATTCACCTTCACCGACACTACAAAATTTGGCTATTGAAAAGCTGCAGAAACACCGAAAAAATGTTTACCCTGTTTGCTACTGGTTTCAGCATTCCAACGAAACCAAACATGGCGCGATGAATATACTAGCCTTAAGATATCCACGCAGTTGGATTTTCTCGAATCCAACAATGATCACCAGCTTCAATTAAACTAAAATTCTTGTGGTCAAAACATAACACTTCGTTTATTTGTAAAAGAAATGAAAAATTGTACATCCAGGCAATTATGTCTAACTCTTAAAAGGATTACTCATTTCGTAATAATTTGACTGCACACCGTGAGAGCGATCACTTGAATACGGCGATTGATTGGAGAAATAGGTTCCGTTCGGGTTCGGTCCGTTTGATCGATAATTCGGTCGATGAGATATGCTTCGATTCGATTGGTACGTCTGCGAACTATTACTACGATTGAAATCCTGTCTAACATTTGAACCTCGCGGAGGGTAAAATCGTTGGTTGCTGTAAGCGTGCTGACCGTCGCTGTGAGTATTGGACATGCTGCGCAGCGGTCTCACATCGTTCAAATCGACCTGCATGAAATATCTACCCGAACCGTCGGATATTAAATTGCTGCCGTCAACATAAACCGTTCCTTTGACACTTCTAACATCAGCAATGTCGACAGTGGGCCGACGCTTTCTTGATATTTTCGTGTCCAGCCAAATGCCGGGATTGGTTTGCGTAGAAACGGTTCGTGAATTACCGTGCGAAATTTCAATTTCTTCCAGCACGTGCAGTTTTGCTGTCATCGTTTTCAATGATTCGACATAGTTTTCACGTTCCATTTTATGACCTCTAGCTGCTTCGAATCCTAGATAAAAATTCGATGCATTCCGTCTTTGAATAGGTGTTGCAGGGAAAAATTGGTTTCTTGTACTCACTTTCAACAGCATCAACCGGGTCAATGTTGCACTTCTGTATCATATGCGCGCAGACCATTAAACCAGTTCGATTCAGTCCGTGTGTACAATGGACACCAATCAGTTTATCTGTGAAATCAAACAAATTTAAATTTTTTAGATGGACGTGGTGTGGAGACTGGTGTGGCTAATTAGTGAGACTCGTGAGCGTTACAACAATTACTACAAGTATTTAGTGCAATAAACACTTTTTACGATTACAAAGTTTCTATTAAGAGTTATTCGGCCTTTTGATCTAAACTCATTAATTTAGAGCCATCAGGCACCGTCATTGTTTGTGAAGGTAGGAATTCAACGACTAATAAACTTGACATTAATATGCTGCAGTCATTTTATTACTACCTGTGAGCTACCCATTAAAAAGTATTTATTACAATTCTTTATGAACAGCAACATGATTTTGCCAAGCACTTATGCTGAGAGCACGTTAAAATTATTTCAAACAAACGATTGGTTCCACACACACAAAAAAAAACTATGTCTGTTACAATCGAATTTCTGCTGGATGCATATATCGTACGATTAGCGAGTTATGCGCGCGACTATATTGAATATTCATGCCCAGCCAATACAAATTTGAATGTAGTTCACAAAATCCAAAGCATAAAATGTGGCATTCAGGGGAAAATCAACAGACGCCACACTGACTTCAGAATGTGTTGGACAAGCTGAGTGGGCCGTCATTAAGAGAAACAACAATTCTTTTTTGTTGTTACCCGCCCAACCGAATGAAATGCGTCTGATAGGTTCCGTCAATTTGATTTTGAATTTGTTTTCGCTGTGGTTGTGTCGCACTGTGTTCAACTAAGTATTTTGGAGAAGCATGGTCGACGATATTTATGGTTCACAATTGGTGCGATGACGAGAGGTAGATGATAGTACAGTTTTCACGGATAGAAAACACAATTTTAGATTTATCAGAGTCATCGATGTTCCCAGTTAATAAAGTGCTTGGCAGTATAAGATTTTGTGCATCCGACAACTGAAATACGACCTATTTTGCCATGATTTTTCATTAAGAAATGTCAGTTTTTCCCGAACTATACAGTGAACGACATCTCAAATGTCTCACTGTCAAATTTTTCTGAGAATTTTATTGTGTCATTGCAAATTCACAATGACATTCTCTGAAAAAAATGACAGTGAGACATTTGAGATGTCATTCACTGTATATCGTGCGGGAAAAAATTTCATTTCTTTACGATTTATAGTGCGGGAAAAGAATTACATGAATTTTTCTATGACTATACGATTGATCTGTCTTGTGGTACGAAAAATACTATTTTGGCGTACAAGTTGAATTCGCTAGGAATTTTCAAATTTTGCGCCAAAATATCATAACCTGGAAACACTTTATTGACTGGGAACATCGACGAATTTTTAATCTCTAACTAGTCTCAAATATGTGCAGTACTAAAAAAACCACTGTAAATAGCGCAACGACCTTAAAATTCGAATGGAAATCGACAGTGGGTGGTCGGCGCCAGTCTTGTGAAATAAAGTCGTGTTACATTACAATGACCTAGGACCACTATATTACAGTCTGAGGCCGAAACAGATCCTGTTTGGAAGGTCATTGCAATCAAAATTTACTAAATGTGACAGCAGCTGGCACAGTGAAGGGAAAAACGCTCGGTTAAATCTTAGAAGATCCTATATTGTGGGAGTGCACCATCGCTGAATTGATCACTAAATGTACAGGTCATAATTACATTTCAACTATAATTCGCTAGACTTTTTCGTGTGAAAATCGGTGTAGTGCTCGATAGAGTATTTTTGAACTGCGTATTAATGCAAAACGTTGAAAGATCGAAACAGTGGTCGAAACCCTCAGAAAAAAGGAAAATCCTTCGAAATTGACAAAAAAAAAACTAAAAATCAGAGAAAATCATTTTTAAGGATTTTCTTTAGTTTCTTTGATTTTAAAGGAATTTCTTTGATTTTCCTTGATTTTAAAGGAATTAATTTTTGACAATTTCGAAGGAAACCAAAGAAAATCCTTGAAAATCAAAGGACTCCTTTGAAATTGACAAAAAAAATCTTAAAAATCAGAAGAAAATCCTTAGAGAATTTTCCTTTACAAAATCCTTTCTCACTCAATCAAATTCAACCGAAACGAATATTTCCGATGTAAAAATGGATTTGCGAACGGAAATATAGTTGGTAAACTCGACCATGCTCTTCTCCCCGGTAAATGTGAACCAATGTTAAATGTCAATGCTGCAAAATTCATTACACCATTCAAAGTATAAAGTATGCATTCAAATCGATATATAATTAACTTGAATGTTTATGATTTCTTAAACATTATTAACAAGACAGATTGCTTTCAATGTAAACTTATTTGCTCATTTTATTTATAAATAATTTTTTTTCTGTTGCTGTTGTTGTTGGTGTTCTTGTTATTCGTTTTGGAGATGTTGAAACAACAACAGCGAATTTTAAACGTGACTTACCGTTTTCTGCATTTCTTCGAAGGAAATCTGTAACGGTGCTCATAAATCTGAGGAGAGAAATTCAAATTATTATTTATTAAGCCAGTAAAATAAGCGGTTTGCAAGCGGGAATGGTAGGTATTAATGAGTAAAGGAGGCAGTAAATCTAACCATAAGTTAACGCTGTTCGTGTATGAAAATCAGAAACTCTTGAAATATCAAACGTCAGCGTTAACAAATTTAAATCGATAGAGACTTACTCTTCGTAAATATGCGGTGCTGGTAACCTTTGACCGGGTACAAAAATTTTCTTATATTCGATTCCTTGATCGGTAACGTTCTTGAAAGAAATGAGAAAAATGTCAGACCAGTTGACAATCAATCAATGCAAAATCAACTTAAGTTTACCTTCGAATTGTAATACTTTCTTGTGTTGGTCAGATCAATTACCAATCCTAAATTTGGTATCCGTTCACCCATGATCTTCGTATTAATCCTGAATGAAAGAAAAGAAGAAAAATTGAAAAATAACAACGAGCATTATTACAACACGGGCATTACATTGACTGTGATATTCAACGCACCAAATCTTACATTCATACTAATTGGTTTTTATGTTCTCAATTTCTTTTCTCTCTTTTTTTTAAAATATTATTTTATTTTCGACGTGGAACCACATAGCATTGTTGTTAATAAATGCGATGTACAATGATAATGAAAATATAAGACCAATAAAAAGGATGAATGATTTTGTAAATTATTGAAAAGAAACGTTTTATTCATTTATCACGCTGTGAGTGAATACATTTAAAACGAAGATGAAGAGAAGAAAAATAAAAAAATATTAAAATTTAACGTACTACCCGAAACGAAAGAATATTTTCAAAATATTGAATCGTAAAATATCATCGCAACATATCAACAAATTTAGGCAGTGTGCCTACATGCCGCACATTTATTTTTTTTGGGAAATGGATAGTCGTCTTTACTGAGAAGCAGAAATGCTGGGAAAGCAAAAATTGGCTGCAAAGAGATAGTGGGATACAACATATCTCTCCAGCATGAATGAACTGTGGTTGAGACTCTTACTCTAACACTTAGCGCAAAGATTACATTGTCTGACAACACTTTATTTCGCGAAAACCTGCGGAAAAGATTCTGAAGTTCGGTGTTCATTCACCCACACATTCTAAATGGATAAGAAAACATGAGGTGAGAAGGTGATAGACTAAAGGCCTAGTGAGATGGTTATATGAACGTGTTAACAATTTGCCGGTTACTGTGACTTGTCGACTTTAGGCACCCTGAAAATCAGTAAAAGAGTACAAATAAATTTCTAAAAATCTAGAATTCAGTTTTGGATTTTTAGAAATTTTTTTTGGGGGTCACCATAGACTCCTTTACTACTTTCCAGGGTGTCTAAAGTTCCAGCGTGCGCATTATTCTGTAATGTGTAGAAGACACAGACATTTAAATTTGTACACATTCCCCATTCCAACATACTTGGTTTAGTGTATAACCAATGTTAAGGTTTGCTGGCAATCAATCGAACATATTTCGCAAATAAAGTCCTTTCTACTTTCGGTTTTCTAGTACTTTTCAATTTTTACAATCTATGTTTAATGGTAGAAGTTTCAAGAGAGGATGTCACGCAGTACTAGTTTATACTGAAAACTACAAAAGCGACACCTTCGTTTTCATAGCTGATTACAGTCATTGAAGTTTTATACTGACAACTACAAAAGTTCAGCTATAGAAAAACTGCTGACAAATGGAGAAACCGTCAACGAAAACATGCCCTAATGCAATCATACATGAGCTATTCGTGTTGATAAGGAAGGATGGGGGTTTTCAAAGACGAGGGATGGAGAGGATATGATCACTTTCGGTATGAAGGTAGATGCTATTCGCACCCGGTACGTTGTATATTTTTTTTTTTTTTTTTTTTTTTTAAGTAGCCGTTCTACCGTGGTAGAACACGCACGGGGGCCTCTGTTTGGGCCCATTGTGCTGGCTATGACTTATTAGTGCAGTTGCTGGTTATTGGAACCTTCCTGTACTAGTAATGTAGTTTAGGATGTCCCTTGGGTGAATGTTTTTGATCAGGTTATACCTGATGATGTAGTTGCCTAAGTGCTTTCGCCTTTTCATGATGAAAGCTGGGCAATGGCAGAGGTAATGTTCGGCTGTGTCAGTGTGATGGCCACACAGATCACACCCTGGATCCGTTCGTTTTCCTATAGTTGTGAGGTGTTTGTTAAATCCGTAGTGTCCAGTTGTTACGCCGGTGAAGATTTTCAGTCTTGTTCTGCTTACGTTTAGTAGAAACTTTGAGTTTCTGTCGCATATGTTGATGCAGTTTTTGGATTGTCTGCAGCTTGTAATGCTGTCCCAATAATTTTTGGATCTTTTTGTCCTTATTATTTTAATTATACTTTTACTGTATGAGTGGGGCGTGCCCATTATTGGTTCTGGTCCAATTGGTGTGCTTAGAGCCGCAATTCTGGCTAGCTCGTCTGCGATTTCGTTACCTTCAATACCTTGGTGACCTGGCACCCATATTAGGTTGATGTGGTTGATAGTGGTAGCACTGTTCAAAGTTTCCCAGCATTCTAGCGTTACTGCTGACTTAAAGCTGATTGATGCTAGCGCCGTTAGTGCCGCCTGACTGTCCGAGCAAATAGATACGTCTTGGCCAGTAATATTGTTATCGATGAGAGCGTGACAGCCCTCCATGATTGCTCTTATCTCAGCTAGAAATATTGACGAGCATTTTCCTAGTGGAATAGAATTTTTGATCTTAGGGTGATTGCAGTATACTCCGGCTCCTGCCGATTTCGAGATCAGTGAGCCGTCTGTGTAGAAGACAATTCCTTTTGGTGGTAATTTCCCATTGAACCAGTCCTCCCTTGATGGGATCTGGATGTTGAACCTTCTGTCAAATTTGTGCTTTGTTATGATTTTGTCTGAGGGCATTAATAGATCAGGTTCGTCAATAATCGTGTTGAACCATATGCTTGAATGGTTGGTGTTCTTGAACTGATTGTCTTGTTGCTTGGTTAGCCTGCTCATTGTAATAATGGCTTCGGTTTCTATAAAAATGTGCAATGGAGTGAGGTTCAAAAGTGTCTCCATGGCAGCTGTTGGAGTTGATCTCCAAGATCCTGTTATTGCTTTGCAGGCCATTCTCTGGAATTTATCTAGTTTGTAGCGTACTTGTTGATATTTACATATGTGATTCCAAAGGAAGCATCCGTATGTTAAGATTGGTCTGATGACTGTCGTGTAAATCCAGAACATTACTTTGGGAGAGAGACCCCATGATTTGCCGTACGCTCTTCTACATTGCCACAGAGAGATAGTGGCTTTTTGTATTCGTTCATCCAGATTGTCATTCCAGGACAG
Source organism: Bradysia coprophila (assembly GCF_014529535.1). Classification (NCBI taxonomy): domain Eukaryota; kingdom Metazoa; phylum Arthropoda; class Insecta; order Diptera; family Sciaridae; genus Bradysia; species Bradysia coprophila. The sequence continues at coordinate 7,675,962 of NW_023504022.1, forward strand.
CTTGCTGTCCAGGGACGTTGTATATTATTGTAGATGTTATTTGCACCTGGATGCTAATAATGTGAGTATTATTTTGGATGTGGAAGTAATGGCTATATTTGGTGGGATTATTCCGTAAACAATCTTCCTTGGACACTTCGTGAAACAATAAATTTAAGAGGATCAAGATCAAATGAAACATCTATCTCACATCAGCCTGAAAAAGGATAAAATCGGAAGGATTAATCGAAACGTCTCTCTTTTTCAAAGTCGAAAATATGACTTCGTTTGGTCCGTTCGAAAAGTGATTATAATTATACTCCAAATATTCGCATCGCACCCAGGTGGGAATACAATCTACTGCCACTATTCACATCACGGTGCGAATAGTCACTTCGAGGGCAAATAGAATATAAATTATAATGGTGCCATTAGGTGGGTTAGGTAAGAGGGTGAATGATCGCTTTTTCAATTTTTGTTGGTATTTTCTCCATGTGTGGGAGGGACATGCAATTTTTTCATAAAATTATTGAAACTGAACATAAAAAGAAATCAGTTGTAAACGAATCGAATTGACTATTGAACCCTTTAAGAACACAATAGCCCAATGTGTATTTTGACTGTTCCATAACCAAATGAATCATAAATATTATTTTGTAATCTTCGTTTATACTTACATATCGTTGACGTCCACATCAATTCCTTGCGTTTCTCTGGCCTGTAACGAAACCAATGTGAAAAAGGAAAGTTATAGAATTATTGAATCGAAATGAATGGGTGTAAAAAATTTCTCGTGAGTATTTATTTTAATGAAGGGCCGTGCTGGTGACTGGTCAGTGACATTTAAATATTCTAATTTTCGATTATAACCAGTTTTTCTGAGTCATAAAAATTATTTTTTTTATTGGTGTATGCATCCAATTCATTGTTAGGTGAACCGAACTTGTTAGGATTTCATTTTAAAGAGAATGAGCCAGGTCTGCGGATAGAAAATTCGTTTTAAATGCACCGAACAACAAATTATTTTATGAGGTGGAGACTCAATAACCTTTTGTTTTTCGTTCTTGTAATTTACTCACGTTAGAGCAATCAAACAGCTCATTAAGCGCTCGTTTCGAATTGAAAAGTATTAGCTCGGAGATTGGATTGTAAAGTGACACCTATTTACCATTTGAATATGTCTAGGGATGCCGTACTTCTGGACTTGTCTAGGAGTGCCGTACTTCTGGACATAATGTGAATAAATCACAGGGTTGGGCTTCGCTAGTCGTGCGCCACTTTTCGTTTTGTGAAATTTCGATGGTTAGAGCAAAAATTTCGTTCAGATCAGGTTCAAGATTGATCTGCAATTTGTTTGAAAATTTCCAAAAATTTCAGGTCATCCATACCCGATAGGTTTGAGAAATTCAGGTTCAGGTCAGGTCAGGCTGCTTCAAAGCAAAAATTAGACCTGACCTGATATTTCAGGTTATTGAATTTTTTTAACCACAGTCGACCTTTTCCGAGCTTTAGGCGAAGCCCAGCCTTACTAAATGGTATGGAACTAAATAGAGTAGATGGACTAAATTGATGAAGTGCAGCACCCTTCTCGGGGTCTGTACAAGAATTGACAATAAAAACAGTTAAATATCCATCAAACGGTGTAGATCAGCTACGTCCGGGTAAATATACTTTCAGTACCATTTGATACTATACTCAAGAATGATGCTAAATCATGCAACATTTATGTCCCGATAATATTTCCAACACATTCAAAAATCTCGTCACATTACATTCTCAAAAATTCTTTTGCCCCAAGAATTCCTTAACGTACGCAAATATTGTTATTCAGACAATTTATGTTATGTAAGTGCCGAAAAAAGTCAATTAATTCAATGCTCTGCGTTCCACCGAAAAAACAGCAGAAAATTCACTTATAAATCAAATCGAATGCAATGTTTATTAAATATCAGTCTTAATTCTGCACTAAATAAATATTTTGTGCGACGAGCTTAATTATACCATACAGACACAATTGAAAATGAAAGGAGGAAACATCATTGACCACCCATGAGACACGGGGAGTATTAGTTGTTGCTCGTTGCTGTATCGTTTGCTCGTTTTTTTGAAACTAATAACCAAACAACAAAAGACGTTATGAACCGGGGAATTTATCATTTTTAATTACACAACACACTGCAACCTGTCTTCGCACACATAAAATGGCATACATTTCGTTTATGATGGATCACTGAAATCCATTTTTCTGCTCCGTCCTATTTCAAGCTAATAAGATGGTTTCTTGTTGCGATTGATGAATGCATAATGAACTTGTTAAAATGTGTAATTTACTTTAGTGATTTTGTATACCACATTAACTAAATAATAAATACAGAAAAAAAAACGAGCAGGAAAAAAAACCGAAAAGATAATAAACAACCGTTTCGTACAAAAAAATAATTTTAACTTAAAAAGCGCAGCCGTTCAATATTTTTTTAATATTAAGTGTAGGTACCTGTACCTGGTACATTCTTTAAAATTGAGTATTTGCGTTTACTTGGTATAATAATAATAATAATAATAATAATAATGAAGAACTTCGCTGGATATGTGCCGTTGTTGTGTTCTTTTCGTACCTGACGGACGACTTAATTGAAAAGTGTAATTATGGTAATAAAACGATTACTTGAAAAGAAATTTTTATTTTTTTATTTTTAATAAATTCGAAGCTCACAAAAATTTTTTTATTTGCATTTATGATTGTGGACATTTGCATATTTTGTGCATGTTACGTATACGTGTGGATACTTTAGGAAAAGGTAAAGAGACGTCAGTGGCTCGATTTTTAAACCAGTCTCTTGTGGTGCAGTGAATATTGAATACTAGGTCTTTGACATATAATATTGTACATGTAATATTGTACATGTCGTGATATCAAAGTAATATCTAGGTATCCAAATCCTGTTCTACCCGAAACATTACTTTCAATATTAAAAGTTGTTCTATTCACTCTCACTGCTTTTTTCAGTTATTCTTTAAAAGGGCATCGGCGCCTTGTTGAAAAGCATACATTTGGGCGTTTTTTTAAATGCTGGATTTTAGTTTACTTTTGATGATATCCTTCCAACAGAATTTATTTTCAAAAATGCACGACCGCAATAACGACCACGAATGTGTTGGCTTTCAAAAGAAAACAGATTCGGTTGTAGCAGCTCTAAGAAAACTTAGCAGTTTATGAATATTTCGTTAAACCGCTCACGTTTGTCAAACGACTACAACTAAAACTAATTTTTAATTTACGCTAACACATTCGTGGTCGATATTGCGATTGTACATTTTTCGAAAACGATTCTGATGAAAAGACATCATCAAAAATGAATTACGAGACATGCAATGCAAATGTAGGCTACAATTTTAGCTAAGTACCAATGCTGCTTAACTTAGTATACATATAGTGTTAAAAGAGAACGTGTTAAAAGAGTATTCACCCATCGAGCTCAGTTAAATTAACTGGTTTGTTCCTAGTTAACTGGACTTTCACAAACAAATTTTGCCGCATCACCCGTCGAGTCCAGTTAAGTTTCTTCTCTTTTATGCTCCTTTAACACTGTATACTTCGTACACTGTAGTGATTATTGTATTAAGAGCAATATCGCCAAAATGACATCGAACAAAATCAAACATTTTAAGACACGAGGTTCGGGTCGAGTTATAGCTCATACGATACGTTCAACTGTTGCGAGTAAAGCATAGTCCTACGTTTGGAAAACTTTATTTTGTCGGCTTTGTTCAAAATCGATAAGTCGAGTGACACAATTATCGTAAAACACCTATAGGCCTTGAAGAGACGCTCATTTTAACACGTAGGGGATAATGCTCGAGCAGGCACTTTAGGCACGCTGGAAAGTGCAAAGGGTCAATTTTTTTCATTTTTAGAAATTTATTTGGAGTTATTCCTCGACTCCCTTAGCACTTTCCGGTGTGCCGAAAGTTGACAAGTCACATTAAACGGCAACTTGTTAAGCATACACACCACCAGGATCATGTTCACCTGTGTTGGTGTTATTAGCCATTTCAGGTGAAAAAGAACGTAACTTTGCCGAATCACTGACCGAATATAGTGTCAAATTTAGATGCTCGGCATAAGATTTATTTACCGCAGTGAATGCGAAATTGAGCCGCCAGCGACTTTAACAACAAATTTGATGCTGAGATCGTCAAACCAAGAAATTTCGTATTTCGACGAGCCTTTGTAAGACACGAGAGTTTGGTATTTGCAAAGTGAATTTTTTTGGCCTGATTTCTCAGCAGATTGATTTTTTTCACAAAAGAAAAAAATATAAAAATCGGGTTCGGTATCGACTTCTTGTCCACAGTATAATAACAGGATAGATAAACTACCAATTTTGGTCTACTGAATTCAAAAACAAATCAAATGAACCCGCAATGCCCTTCTATAAATTTGTTGCGATGTGTGTGCAGGTAACAAACCGAAGAAATATGTCAAAAAAGGTTAGCGTATCGATTTATTGTTTTGATTTGAAAAATTGGTTTCTAATTTAATTGAACAAATATTTACACAAATAAAATAAATTAATGCCCCCCCATTAAAGTGATTTAGATTTTTTCTCGAAATTCCATCGTCTATATCGGTATAATGCAAGGGCTACACACAGTATCACAAATTATTATTTTTTCGGAAATGAATTATAGAACCATCATTTGTTCGAAAAACCAATAAATTTTGATATGAAACGAAAACTACAAACAGAGAAAACGCAATTTTGCATCTTTCCGTCTACCATAAATAATATACAACAAAATACAAAGAGACAAGAGAAGAAGAACCGAAACAATAATTTTTTTTTCTGTTCAAAAAGTTATTTTCAGTCAGTGCCAGAGATATTTTTTCAACAAAAATTTTTCGATTTTTTTCTCCTTCTTTGTTTATATGTCCAGTCCACGCCCGCATATGTTTACTCTGGACTATAATTAAGCTCTCTAGATCCATATTAAAAATGTTAAAAAACCAACACAGCCACACAATATAAATCATTATTACTTTTCCTCCTAAGCAAGAATACACACGAAAAAAAAAATTCATTTACTCCCTTTCATTTCAAATTAAAGAAATATATTTGTTTAACGCGCCGTATTAATTTTTGTTTTTTTAAATTAAAAGATTCCGATGTGATAAGATTCAACACACTATGGGCCAAAGAATGGTAGGGGCGTTTTAATTTATTTACATGTGTTTCAGACGCATAAATTTATGTTATGTGAAAATTTACCAAGGATCGAAGAAATCCTTTCGTTTAATTCAAACTCCACTGCTACGGAAGTCTAGAAATTTTTTAAACCTTCGGTTTGAATGGGTGGATTGTTTAAATGCCATAAAATTCTATCGAATTGCTACAGTTACAGCTATGACTTTGATTTATGATCTTCGGATTCGATTGAAGAAACGACAAACGGGATAAACTGCATTATGTACCAAATGCACTTATAGGAAATTTATTCTATTATTCTATTCTCTCCAGTCAATTAACTGATTTGGGTATTTGAGCTCACTGTTACAATTTTTTTTATTTAGCTAAAGGGAGGTTAGATCTATCACTTAAAAGACAGTTGAAACTAATCGTTTTTGCAATGCTTAAGTCAGTCCACTTAAAGGTAAATAAAACGTATATCTACCAAGATTAATACTGAAAACATATTCACTGGTGTCGAATCTAGTACTTCATCAATTCTAAGTATTTTCAACGGTCCGATACACTATAGTACAGTCAGTAAGGTACACTTTGTTCAATTACTGTCGTAAAACTGAGCGCCTGACACATTTTTAAAATCTGTAATCTTCAAGACTGTGCTGGGAAACTATCGAGAAACGTTCACACCACCCAAGTCGTTTCTCTTCTAATACTGATTTCATAAGAAATCTTTTTTTTAGGCTGCGTCATTCGTTGTTAATTCTTCTCAGAACCGGTTCAGATTTGGGATTTGTGTCTCGATTAAAGCTCGGAACAGATCAGACTAATCTGAACTGATACTGAAAAATTCGATCTGAAATTTTCAGATTCAAATCAGATTACTATTGAATTGAATCTGATCTCAATCTGAAAATTTCAGATCGTCGTTTTTCAGTTTCAGATCAGATAAAAGAGATCTGTTTCGATTCTCAACTTTATGTCCCGTACAACGTGATTTTGCTGATTGCAGTGGTCGCACTAAAATTTTCGTGTCCTACCGCAGGACATGTAGGACATTTTTTTGAGATTTATTAAAGAACTATGGTTCAAAGTAGTTATTTATGCCACTACAAACTTTAGATGCCTCTGTGGCATAAACTGTTGAATTTGACTCAATGCAAAGTACTTTGTTATGCTCACGATGTGTATTATGACAAACGGCCTATTTTAAATTCTAAAATATCAACTAGATAAGCCCTTTAATAAAGTACTTTGCACCTCGATTGCATAAATAACAATTTTTCAATTTACGGTTTCTGTTTTTTCAATTCTTCGATTTTTTTCTACGTTCGCTGGATTGCAGCTGTTAGAACTGCATGTGCCTTAATCAATTCACTTATTTCCACGGTTCCGTTGGAATTTACACAGGGCAGAGTAAAGTAAACCAGGCAGGAGCGCTTGATTTGACTAGGGACCTGAATAATCTATTAGTCTTATTTTTATGTCAGTGTTCATTTGCGTTCATTTTTATACAGTGTATTAGGTCCCTTATTTCCTTGCTTATTTGACGTTTAAATGAACCGCTCCTGCCTGGTTTAATTTACTCTGCCGTGAATTTGCAGCTTTGCTCAAACATTTGTTACTGTCGATCAACAATTTTTCCGCCACATTTAACGTTGACAATTCCTGACCAATCGATCTATCGATTTCCCTTATATTTTCTCCTTCGCTTTTTTGTCCTTATGTTCACGATCAGCTCTTTTCAGCTTAGAATTTTTGAAGATCTAAATAAACCTGATAGTTGGCGACAAAGTGACAGCAGACAATCAGTTATGGGAATATTTATAACACTCTTAATGCATCAATAGCATCCTGGACTGGCTGTTGTTCCTTGTATCGACTCTTTATTTTGAAGAAGGTTTGTGCTGAATACAGCATTTGCGTGGCTCAAACAAAAACACGCTTTTGCCAGTCGCGAAATCTTTCATTTCTGATAATCTAAGCCAATAATCATATGAAGTTAGGTCGAAAATTATTTTAATTTACTTTCAGAGCTCAAAATCCGCTTGATTGTTATACTTAATTAAAGTCCTTGAAGTGCCCTACGTAGGACATTAGGACAAGTAGGACAAATTTCGAAATAGTAGGACAAAGTAGGAAAGTAGGACACTGTGGGAGCGCTGTGATTGTGATTTTCCTCTGAACAATATTGTATTGATTTGACCTTGCGTCTAGAGCTGTTTTCTTCATTTGGCCAAAATTCCGCCATCATGGCATCACGGTGAATAAATCGATTTTAACAATGTCTTAGCTGACAATGAGTCACCCAGTCTCACGATTCTTGAACTGTGTAGACTAAAATTTAAATTAATTGAGTAACTCCAGTGAGAGAATTTTTGTTTCTGAACGTGCTTGACCTTAACTTGAACTGATACGGGCAAATAAGAGATTTGAACAAACTTCCAAAGGTTTTCTATCTGGAGCAAATGGACTTGAATGTTACAAAAAGTATTTGATTTTTCATGGAAAGTGCTAAAGATACATCGAAAATCGCATATAATTTCTGTTATTTTCTCATTTGCCCACTCTTTAGCTGTTCACTTATTTTCGTGGATCTTGTGGATTTTTAAAATGTCGAAGACTGCCAACCAACCTTATCATTTACCGCTTTTTTTGGAACTCAGATCAGACAATATATAAATCCATTGGCGTTATTTTCGCATCTTCTAGGACTTCTGTCACCTAGACACTTGTTCTATTCTATCCTAACTCTACATGGTTGGTTTCCACTGTTTCATTGAGATGCATATGGATACGCAGTGAGCGTGAAGATCATTCTTAATTTATCTTTTATTTTATTTAAGATCTACCTCAGTAACCAAACCGGTCAGTTTTGTTTTTGTTGCGACGTGCGGGTCCCACTGATAATCATTTTCAAAAATAGATCAAATAACCGAGAGAAACTGGTACATCCAATTGACATAGATATGAATGCATTTACTCACCATATTTACATCCAAGTTATCCAAGGGCACTTTGAATGCGATGAACCTCGTTCCTTCGATTCTAGCTCCAATGGCCGAGTAGGTCAACCAACTGATTCGTAGATAAGATTTTTTTTTATAAATCTGATCAATGGAATGAATATAATGTAATTACCGATCAGGTATGAGCCCCATGCTGACGCTGCTGGAGGGAATGATTTTTATACAATGATCGGTGTTCTTAGAGCAATATTGTAAGAAAATAAGATTTGATTTCAACTTATTCACAATTTGTAAAATGTTTATTGTCAAATGGGTAAAAATGTTCAGTTACTGTTATCATAAGTAAGGACTTTTGTAACTAAAAAAAACGTCTCCCGTTCCAATGAAAATTTTTGTCGCGTTGTTCACAATCAGATGTTTTCAAATTGAACGTTTCAATCTGTCACTCGTTTTTAAAACACAAATCGAAAACAATTTATTTTAATATGGAACCAAATCCGTTTTTGATTTTTCATTTGTTATTTTTAAGTAATTAAACAAAAATAATATACGCGAACGAAAATGACATGTGTTAACCAACTGACATTTTCACCTTTTCCACCTCTTCTTTTTCGCCGAACTAGGCGCCATCTGTGTCTGTGATGTGATACGAACGAAATTACTTGGGCGATAAAAAGCGAGGGAAAAACAAATGTGCCCATAATCATATTTGGATTTCAGTCTGGATATTTTCCATTTGAGTGTGCTGGCATAAAAAATACGAAATTTGAAACCATGAAGGTAAGTTTCTTTTTCGATTCAATAGTCCAATAAAATGAATATCTCAGTTAGGATGAGTCCCAAACCCAACAGGGCACTATTTGCCACGTAACTTTATTACATTCGCTTTCCAATCATACCAAGTCCACCGTCGTCGCCTTCGATAACTTTTCAATGAGAACACTTCGACCACTTCCCACCTGCTTTTTTCGATGTTTTGGACCGAATAGCTCCGACTGGACTGAACAGTTCTTTTGCTTGAACATATTTATACGTACCAGCTTGGAACGGTTGATTTGAGGTAGTTTCGTTTGTACAACTTTCGAAATTACCATTAAGATCATCGGTCCTGAATCATAATTGTCTAAAATCAAAGCACTGTATAGCACCGAAGCGACAGTGCTTTGCTAAAATTCCTAAAAAAGTTACGAAGATACGATGACAAGTAAAATTTTAGTGAATTTTTCTAGTATTAGACTTGAACCAAAATTGTGGATTCCTGGATGCTCACATGAAGATTTTCGAAACTTTAAAAGACAAACGTGTGCGCCTATAAAATACCTTCCAACGAACGCGTGTGCAAATAATGTTTTCTTCCCGGTATCCAAATCCGATTTATTGAAGCAACATAGGTATGTAACAATGTTTGTCTTTACATCATTAGAAAGGTGGGAGCGGCCGGGAGAAAAATTTTGTTCCTTTGAAAGAAAAAATTGTATTGACTAAAGCTACACTACTTCAACGTTTCCGAAATGGAGAAAATCGATTAAGGATTTTTAATTTGAAAATTGGGAATTTTTCAGTTCTTATTGGATAGTTTTGATGTTTGGATTCCTGTTCGTTTCTCAATTATCTCGCTACTTTCACGATTTTCTAGTTTTCCTAAACGTTTACCATTTGGGATGGTATCGGGTAATCTGGCACACGGTGGCAAAAGAACGCACTTTTAAATTACGTAAAGGGTGAACTTGAACTCGCACACACAAGTTTATTGCTACAAATGCTTTTTAGACATGTCATCGACTGCATGACTTCTTTTACAAAATTTTGGTATCGAAAAATCGTGTTCGAGTTCACCTTTTACGTAGTTAAAAAGTACGTTGTTTTAAACCGTGTGCCAAATTACCCCACGCCACCTAGGAAGGACTTCGACGCTAGAAGCCAAAACACTTTCAAAAAAATTCTTCGAAGCTTGTGTGGCTGGTGAAAAGTGGTCAAAAAACGAAAACTTGCATTTTTCTTACCAAAATGATACTCCACACGACCATGTACATTTTGTGTAACGCGAGAAATTTCTGTAAGAACAGTGTGGATGAATTTTAAACCCAATACGTTCCTATTCGGCTCAATGGTACACGTGATTACCTTTCTAATGACACCCCACACGGCCCTGTACAGCTCGCGTAACTGGAGAAATTTTGGTAAGAAAAATGCAAGTTTTCGGTTTTTGATTATCTTTCACCAGCCAAGCTTCGAAGATTTTTTTTGAAAGTGGTTTTGGGTTCCAGGGTCGAAGTCCTTTCTTTCTTGTTTAACTGTAAGGTAAGACTTTATTAATGTACACCTGACTCAATTAATCATTTTACATGTGACGAGATTTTAAATTAAATATTATAAATTTCGTCCAATTTGCCTACAACGATATCAGTTGTTTTGGAAGTAAACACAAGGACTTGCGTCACTTTTTACTCTTTTAAGGGTTTTTGACCGATCTATACTACGCCGTAGGTGAAATATTCGATATGCACATGATCGCAAAACCTCTCCAATTTGTTGAATTGCAACAGGTACAGCATGTATATAGTTCTGGGGTGCATGGGAATGTTTTAAATATAGATTATGTTCACTCTGCATCGCTACACCATTTCCCTACAGTCAAAGTGGCTTCCCGACTATGAGCAAAATGTAAAAAATAGTGTTTTTTCAGAAAGAGTCCCTCGGAATCGATCAGTTATGGGCTAGAATTGTCCCCAGACACGTTACCAATAAATAAAAACTATTTTGGACGAGAATTTGATTCAAATTTACTCTTTTATTCCACCCGTAAAGGTCAACTTTTTTTCAAATGGTCCGCAAATCCTGCAACACAAAACTACTGAGGTCAAATTTTGATATGTGATGGTGGTTGAGGTCAACTACCATAATATGTGGTTGGCCCCTCAGAACAATGATGTTGCAGAGATACAACACTCTTTGAAAGTTGACCATACTTTGACTGCTGGCTGGCCATGGGTGGTGAGTGCGGAAGTCAGGATGGGCTCAAATTGTCGGCCGTGGACAGGCCAACAATCCTATAAAGTTCTAACTTTTTGGGTTGCTCTTTCCTCAAGATATTGCTAAAAAAGTGTATTCACCACCCCTTGACATCATATGACATGTACACACATTACACCCAAAATGTTTTTTTTTTGTAAAAAATGGCAGACACCCATTCGCTAGAATTGAACGACGAATCGAATGAGCTATAACTCATTAATATCGGAGATCAAAAATTGAAAATTTGGCTGACGAATTGGCGAATTGACTCTTAATGTCTAGGTTCTAAAAATCGTCGATGGCTTGTTTTAATGTTTCATACAACTTGTTCGAAGTTGTCGCGAATTGGCTGTTCTCTCTAATTCAAAGAGTTGTCCAAATGAATGTGGTTGTTTCTTAAGTTGTGACCGAAGGGCTTTTCGAGCCAGTTCGACTCCTGATGACACTGACTGAAGAGGATATAAACAAACAAAGATTTTTCATTTTCTTTTCTTTTCTTTTTTAAATAAAAAATATTTATTATTTACAGTAATATTGAGTGGTTGCAGAAAAAGTAACCAATGATTAATTTCATCCATAATAATAATTACTTGTTTTTTGTTGGTTTTTTTTAATAGTTTTTCTTTTCATTTTTTTTGTTTGTTTGCAAATATTATTCGAAACGATACTCTCTCTCTCTTAGTTATTAAATAATAATAAAAAAAATCAAATTTTTTTTCTTCTTTTTCATTTCTCTTTGAATCAAATTCGATAAACACATTTTCATTTTCATCATTTTCTGTTTTTGTTTTTTTTTCTGTTTTTTTGTATCAATATAGACTTATAGACTTATATATTATTTTATAAAAATATATATAGTTAATAATTTTTTTTTGTTTTTGTTTTACTTTTGTAACCTTTGAATGTACGGCGAAAAAATTGGATATTTTAGTGTTGTTGGCAACAGATCATTATGCTCTTCCAGCGAACTTTGGGCATAATGTAAAACTAACGACAGCAGTGACGGATAAACATTGTACGGTATCGCAAAGCCGTAAAAACCGTCCAGCGTTTTGTGGATCATGCAATGATTTATGACACCGTTGCATGCAATTGACAGTGCATGATTGCCGGCCGAACTCGGACGAATGAGAAACGTACCCGTTGGTTTGTCGGCCAGATAGGCTTCGGCCTCGGGCCGCGAACATTTAGGAATATTCCAAGTTTTTTCATCTTCATGTAACAGCTCGTTTTGGTCCTGTTCCGTCCACGCTTCGAAACCCCGTTCGATTAGTTTTTTAATTTGTTGTTCGCTTACGCCTCGGTTCATCAGCCATCTGGAAATGGATAAAAAATCGTTAGATAAATGGATGAAGCAAGTAATTACTAAGAACTTCATAGTGAGTAGTGAATTCGCTAACAAATAGGTCATAGCTTGAGAATTATGAGCAGAAATCGTCCAATGAATTGGTGGGACGGACGTAAAGTTTTAAGGTCCAAAACTCACTAGCAATTTTGATGGGATCGGCATTTATGTTGCATTTTCCATTGTTAAACTCAGGGCCTATTTTTGGAAATTTTTTCCAAAATTTCCAAAAGTTGCGAACGTCCAAAAACCAAAAACAGCCTTGCGTTTTAGCTGACTCTCGATTATTTCTTGACACTATCAGCTTTCAAATGAAGTCGAGCATGATTAATTTGAAAGATGAGAGCGTCAATAATCAAACAAAATCGTTGAGAGCCGGCTAAAACACAAGGCTGAGCTCCGGAGTTGCCAAAACCGTTCGAAATTATGGAAAAATTCGGTTTTTGGACGTTCGCAGTCTTTTGGATTTTTTTTTAAATTTTGGATAAAATTTCCAAAAAAAAGTTCCAAAAATAGGCCCTGCTTAAACCTGTGATGAACATTGGATTACAATTGAAAACTCAGCCTAATTTTCGATCCCATCAACGAAAAGTTGCTCGTGTGTTTTCAAACACGAGTATTGCTACAGAACTGGACTGGCCATAATAAGTTGCGGATGGACTTTTTGAAAAAGTAAATTTGTCTGTCATATCTGCAAAAAATCTTGATTGGACTTTTGGCAGTGGGTCCAATGCTAATTGCTGAGATCGACAATTAAGCTGCGTTATCATATGTTTATGTCACAAATCGGGCGTCAATCGAAAACATAATTGTCTATCCCAGCAACGCAAAATTACTTGTGTGTCTTCGGCTTAACAAAAGATTTGATATTCCGAGTCAGAGAATCAAGTAGCTTCGTTAAAAGTGTTTTCAAAAGCTTTCGTGATCTGTTGCACGCTTATTGCATGAGTCGATTTTATGTAATATCAATGAATCATCAAACAAACTTCTACCAATTTAATAGATGAACGCGAACAGTTTAAAGCTTGGACTAGGTCGACCGCAGTATTACCTGATTTTCCAGGTCAATTTCAGAAAACTGAAATCTGGCCTGAATCAAAACTGTCAAGTCAGATTTCAGGTAACTTCAATTTTTGATACAAATTTTCCGGTCACCCTGTCACGTTTCAGATTTGACCAGATCTCTATAATCAGAAACTATTACTATTTTGTAGTGAAAATCGGTATCGCTAAATTTTTTTTTGCCAAATTAATTTCGACATCAAATAGATGCCATCATCAGTGGCTGAAAACAATAATTTCATGATGATGATGACATCTATTTGATGTCGAAATTAATTTGGCAAAAATAAATTGATTTTGGAAAAATTGAGCGATACCGATTTTCACTACAGATATTGATAACACGCTCATCGATTTACAATTATTAGAAACTATTTCTCAGACTTTCATGTTCTAAGCTAACAATTTTAGGACGTCTCGTCATCTTAACGGCTACAACTGAAATTGACAACTATCTTCCTCGCAGCCTGTCATTCGAATTTTTGTTTTGAATGAAGAAAACTTGCAACCCGTAATGCAATCAATTCGTCACTAGGTCTCCCATCTAATACGTAAACCAAATAAATTTGGATAAAGGGGGGTATCGGATAAGGTCTTGTTCATGTTCATCATTATTGGTATTCAATTTACAATACTGAACGATGCGAAACAACAGGAATTTCCATCAAAATATAGTCCTAAAAAGATATGTTTCAGACAGTAGCATTTAGCATTGCAGTTGGTGAGACGAAAAATTTCGTCATCATCTCACCATCTCAATATGCTAATGACATCGATAGACTTTCACCCATATTTAAGGTACTGTCGTCTGTGCGTCAATTGGAATTACGAAGGATCGTACAGTGATCTTTGACCTTGAGTATCATTCGATCCCATCACAACAGCGGCAGGGTACGGCAGGGTATACTTTTGGTTTTTTTTTTCTTCAAACATTTAGAGTTAGGCCAAACGAAAGTGACGCAATTTGCTTCAGCTGTTTTTCAGCTGGTTTAATCATACAACCTTACTGTCTTAAACGTGTTTATACGGTTTTATCATGCACACGATTGACTGTTAAACTCGTATAAACACGTAGAAGGCAATGAGGCTGTATGATTGGAACAGCTGAAGCAAATTGCGTCACTTTAGTTAGAGTTAACTGTACCAAAAATTCCCAAAATTTGTTAAAAAAAATTTTTTGGAAAATTTGGGCAATTTTTTTGAACAAAACCAAAAATTGGCACCGGGCATAGAAATAATGTTTTCTTCTCGATGACAGAGTCAAGATGTCCCGGTAACAAAAAAACTTAAAACTGAATTCCCGGTCCATACATTTCCCGGTGCTTTGTTCAGCGAAGGCTCGATTTATCGGTATTCAAATTTTTTACGGAAAAATTTCCCGGTAACTAGGCTACCAGGACACCGCATTCAATGACCGACTGTCATAACAAACGAAGACAAGATTTCGAAAAATTAACAAAAATTTTCGTCAAACTCTGATCATAAATTCGATGAATTCTCAATTTCGGAGATACGTCAGCTTTTCAGTGACGAAACGAACGATGCAAACTAGTTGCTGACCTACAAATCAACAAGGGTGAATAACTCCATCGAAAATTGGCACATTCCGATTGATTTTGAGAATTAATTTCAATTTGAATTTGAATGTTAATCACACTGACTCCAACCACTGTAAATTACTACCACCGTTTCTACCGATGCACAAACAATAATTTTAATAAGAAACTTACGTTTGATATCGATCCTTTAATTTGGACAGCCGCACCTTATCTGGTTTGATATCTGTAATATTTCTTTCCAACGACAATATCATTTCTCGCTGGAAGTCTAAATCGATCTGTAGTTTCTCTTTACTTTCTTTCAGCGCAAAGAGTCGCTTTTTGAGTAAACCGTAATTGTCTGCCGCATTTTTGGCTTCATGCGGTTCCGGCACATATTGTTCCTGCAGCGTCACTTGATGTTTGAACATTTTAATTGCCTCCGAAAATGCATCGAAAGCCTGTCGTTTCAGCGCCCGTTCGTTATTTGAATTCCGATAATTTTCCAGCATTTGATTGAATTCGCAGGTCGTTTCCACATAGTCCTTATGCGTTTCGATGAAGCATTGCACTAGCTTATCGGTTGACTTAGCGGCTTCGTCATCGTCTTCTTTGAATCGGGACACTGGATACAACAATTTTACATCTAACGTTGAATTGTACTGTTTGAGAGACACTTTACGATAGTTGTTTATCAAATCCACCACCGTATCGAATTCACATGGCTTCACGAAACCGTATTTGTTGTTGTCGATGATAATTTTTATCAGCTTGATAATACCATCTTTCACTAATGCTAATGTGTACTCGCCACCCTGGCTAGCTGCTTTACGTACGAGAAATGTTCCGTCCGGCCGATCTTGTAATTTATCTTTCACTTCTTCCCGTTGTATATTTTCCCAGTACCATTCAGCATTGGACAATGACATGATTTTATGCTGTCGATTTTCCGGCTTTGTGTGTATCACTTTTTGTTTCCTTTAGTTTTTGTTGTTGTTTCACGTTCGCACTGTTTTAGTTTCAAAAATTGAAATGTTGATTGTGGTTGTCCTATGTAGGTATTTTCGGTATTGTTAATTTGGTGGTGTACATTTTGACGAGTACATCATTTTTCGTGGGCAACAATACTTAAAAAAACCACTTGATGAACAGTCTGCAATAGAAAATTTAGATTAATTCGTTATTGCTTTTCGGATGGCCTTGAAGAAGCGATATGTATATAAAGTGTACAGTGTAGGTATAGTCTATAACACATATAGAAGAAGACGAAAATTATAACCAAACTTTTGCTTGTGCTAAATAAATGGTAAAATTTCGGTTATTCGCTAAATCGTTTCCATTCCATCATCGAATGTTCGGTACCATGACATTTGTGCCGGAGAATGATTGAATTCGCACATGCAAACGAAATTACGACATTGAAATGGACTGAGAAATTCAGTAAGGAAGACGAACAGCGAGAACACAAAAAAAAATTTTTTATGCAAATTCTCAAATTCAGCCGAGAACAATGTTTTTTTCAACAAAGCCGTACCGCACCAGAACTACTTACCATGGATAGATTTTCGAGTCGAAATCGGATGTGAATGTTACCGTTTCGGTTTGTAGGAATTAGATGGGGAAATTTAGGCCACTAAATACTTTTTTATGAGGAAAATTAAAAAATACATTCTACGTTCGGCGATGAAAATGGACGTTGCGACATTTTTATTTTTTGTCGGTGTCGGTGACATGGAAAGTGTATGTATATTGCGATATAATCTCGATTTTGCGACAAAAAAGACCAAAAAGAAGCTCGGAATTGGACTAGATTTAACGCAGCGTATGGCTTTGTTTGGGAAATTACACTGTTAAATATTAATGGATTTATAGAAATATCGTGTGGATTGGTGTGGTGCGCTATATGAATGACATTATTATATGAATGAAGTGTATAATGCATGTCATATAACCATACAGACGGTACTTTTTTTAATTCGGGTTCATCGTTTCCCAAGGTCATTTGTTTTCTTTCCTCTCTTTTTTTCTTCCTGACATTTTTTTCCTAGCTGACCGGCTGTATACACATACCGAATTGCGCTTGACGCTTATTTATAAACATTTTCTTTTCTATTTATAATATTACGTCAGTCAGAATTTAACATTATAATCAAAATAAAGACGTTGAGACATCCAATAAGATTCAACAGATTTCAAAATTGGATCGAATAAGGAACCACTCGAGTGAAGCAATTTTTTTTTTTAAATATTTTGAAATTCACTTAGAGAGCTAATAGAATCTCGTTTAGTTCGCAGATCTTTAGTTTTTAATTTAACAGAAAATAAAAAATTGAAAATATTTACCATGTGCGACTACAATCAATCAAATTCGGTTATAAACGACCGGTTACACTGATAATAAATTCCCGCAAAATTCTCTTGAATCGTCGTCGCAGTTTCCCAAAAATTTAACGTACAAACTTTTCGAAGCGAAGCGGAATCTTTCTTCTTCTCACAACCACCAGTTTAAACAGCTTGATAAAATGTGTGCTACGTGTATACTAGCACAGACCATAAATTGCTTGACTGCAACAGCTGTTATCAGGCAAAAATCGGTGGCAACAAAATTGCATCATCATTTTAGGAATCGAATGTTGAACGGTTGTACACTCAGCAACGTGTGGTTGGAAAGTATAATTTACTCACTGCTGGAAGACTTTACGTCATGTTTCAAGTAAACATTAACTGTTACCGTTCTGTGAGACAGACAAGTACCAATACTCTCTCTAGCAACCAAACTACTTTTATTGAGGTGGTGAAAGAATCAAGTAAATTACAACAGCGTAGTCAGTCGAAATGTAGAATAGTGTTTGTAGAATACAGAGAAATAAGGTGTGAATATGACACACAGATCTGAGAGTCTGTTTGCTAGAGAGAGTATTGCAAGTACTGAAGCTAATTTTATCAACTTTGCCTTCGCATTGGGTTGGTATACACAAGAAGCCACATTTTCGCATTATTTGTGGCACAAACGTGCAATATACTATTAACACTCATAGAGGTGTTAATCCCTTCTCAACTGCATGGTCAAAACGAGTCTGTGTGAAAGGTCGTATTTCGAAAGGCGGCTGGTTTGATATGAAAGATATGAAAGGCGAGAGTCAAAATTGAAAAATTTAGCGAGAAGAGGTGCATCAAAAGCCAACCTTTAGTCTTGTTTATACCGTTCTGGTATCTGATCTCAGTTTCTGAAATTATTTTTGTGCTCGAGAAGCCAACTGTTAGTAAATATTTATATTACAGGTGCAAGACGAGCCTCTAAGTCATACGGTTCTGATACCTGATCTCACTTTCTGAAATTATTTTTTTATATTCTAGAAGCGAGGATAATGATGTATACACCGACAGGGCTTACTTTTGGCAAATTGTGAATCTCCGAAAAATTCTCAAAATTCTCGAGGCAGCTAATTGGAGGTTTTGTCTTTCGTCATTTACCGTGGATTGTATGTAGCTTGTGGTGATATTTTGTGAATATATTTTTGGTACGAAGGGCTGCTGTATTATGGCAGTTTCGTGTTCGAGGGCTATGGTGTGTGGTAGGTCAATTTAAGTAACGTTCCAGCACAGGAAAGAGGCAGGATGGAAAGTGTCACGTTGAAGTTGCGTTGGACTGAATGAATGGTATGGTTTGTATGAATGGTGTTTCGTGAAAGCCGGAAGCACGTAAGCAGGTAAACTGTAAGGTACTTGAATGTATTGAAGTTTTTTGAATGAAAAGATTTAGTAGAGTAAAGTAGGGTGAGCCGCGTACGTTTGAATGAGGGCGGATGCTGAGTGCTTGTTGGAATGTGCAAAGGTTGAATGGAAATGCAGGAAGAACGTCACCAAACCGCGCAGATTGGAACAGACGAGCAGACAGCGACAAGGAAGGAACGCGCGGATGGCGGGTAGCTAAGTGTGTAGTAAGTGCACTGGCCAGAGAGGTAATTCGACTGACTATATTGACTAAATGAAAGATAACGTTTGTAGCTAGTCCGACTGTTAGACCGAGCGGCGGCAGTTGTTGTTAGTTATCTCTGTAACATACAGAGGTATATACGTTCTAGCAACTTGTGTGGCGGCCCAGCGCTGCAGACCTTAGACTGGCCTGGGGAATTCTCGATAGACAACCAGAACAGTCTCTGGACAGCTTGAATGGCCGAAGAGACACAGGAAAACACAACGTGCTTTTCCCTTGCTGTTCTAAGAGAGCCTGACTGTGATTTGAGCCTGGTTCCAGCTCAAGATGTGAAGTCTGAGTCGATGTTAGAGGATAATGATGCATACACCGACAGGGCTTACTTTTGCCAAATTGTGAATCTCCGAAAAATTCTCAAAAGAAACTCCGAAAAATCTGAAAACGTTCCGAAAAATTCCGGAAAAAACTCCGAAAAAATTCCTTGGAAAAAATTAGATTTAGAATTTTTCGGAGAGAAAAAATCCCAAAAATGAGCCCTGACCACCGACCATTTCGCAACTATACGACCTGAAAATAAGAAAATTTGTGCACCGATCGTTTAACGAGAAATAATTTTATTTTCTTCAAATGCTTAACGGCTTAACGACACAATGAAATTTTTATATTTTTGTTTCTTTTGCTGATTTCACATTTTCCTTATTATTTATCAAGTTAAACTCATTTAGTAAAATCGTATTCAAATGTTCGTTTAAAGACTTTGATGGGGTCATTGTATATGCTGTCTCGCTTTCGCGATTTTTTTTTTATTTCAATCAGACGTTTCATTTAATGAACGTCATTCTAAATTGGATCACAAGGAAGTTAATTAATTTGCTTTCTATATTTGAGTATTGACTCAGTCAATCGCGTCAAATTGAATTTTGATCGTCGTTTCTCACATTTTTTACGAACTTTTCTTTTCCCCTCGCGGGAAACTCAGTTTTTCTTCAAGAATTTACCTGAACCATGTTTCGGCCTTTCGGGAAGAAGAGTACTCACCTTCACTCAACCGTCACTACATATCTACAATCGTTAACGATCAGTGCGCCCGCCCGATTCAATCGTTTTTTATCACAGACAATTATAATTTCAATAAACAATTGAATGCTGATCAGTGGCAGCCGACAACTGATGAATGTGAACACCGGCATTGAGTCCAATGTTTTGCGAACTGGTGCGCAAAATTGTTATGGGCAAACTGTCCTGGCTAGCCTCTATTAACTGATGATCGCTGATTTGCTGAAGTGTCGCATGCGATTGATGTTGGGCATGGTTCGTTATTATGATGCTCTTTTGCATTTCCAGCAACGTTTGCAGTTGATTCTTTTGCTGATTCACTTGATCCTGGTGATGGTCAAGTTTGGTAATGATGGTCTTCGGTTGTTCCATCAAATTGTGCAATTCGCTTTTCGGTGGCTGCTGGTTGTGTTGCTGCTGTTTACGCTGTTGTTGTTGATGTTGCATCATTGTAATTTGTTGCTGTATCGCCTGGCCGCCGGTTATTGAGGTCACAGTAGATGCAGTCGGTGGGGAAAGTGTTACGACAGACGTGGGAATACTCTGAGTTTTGGTTTCTTTTGGCTTGGCCATACCTAGAACAAATACCGAATGAGATTATCGACTTGAAGAGTCAGTCAATCCTAGCGACAACTATTTCAGAGAGCCCTTTCTTATGCTGGGCGTTTGCTTAATCTTAAAACGAAAACGTGATGATGCCCGCTAAGTCTACATTCTCACTCAGTCTCTTATACTTACTGCACTGAGGATTCGTTACGTGCGGATGACTTTTCTTCACATGCCTCAGCCAGTTTCCTTTGCCCACAAACGCTTTCGAACAGTGTTGGCAAGAGAACGGACGTTCACCAGAGTGAGAACGCCTGTGCGACACTAAATGACCTAAAAATGGAAGCAAAAAAAAAATTGATTTCACGATCATAGAGATCCAGAACCTTTGTGTCTAACGCACCTTTCGAAATAAAATCTTTGGGACAGAGATCACATTGGAAATTTCGTTCAGCCTTGACGCCTTTATTATGGCATCTGAAATGAATTCGGGATCGAGTCAATCAATACATGCAACTAATCGATCAGTCATACCTTTGATGGAACAGCAAATTGCCCTTCAGCGGAAAAGACTTTCCACATTCCAAACAACTGAACGGACGTTCACGGTCTGTGTGACATCGACTGGAAAGTAATTTTATAATTGAAAATTAAGTAAACTGTGACCACTCACTGCGACCGATTCTGTCGCCATTTGAAAATGGACTGACCTCATGTGATTGATGAGATGCTCCTTTCGTCCGAACGGCTTATTGCAAATGGTGCAAACATGCGAACTGTCACTACTAGTGTGATGCCGGAGATGATTGGTCAGATGTTCCTTCCTCGTAAATGCTTTCGCACAGAACTGACACTTATGCGGTTTGTTGATGTGATTCAGTAAATGTTCCTTGCGTGTACTGCATGAACCGAAAAAGAGTGAAACGGATCACAATGAATCTGAAGTTTTCGATGGGCAAACACAGTCGATACTTACAAAGTCTTGGTGCAACAGGTACATTTGTGCTGTGATTCCCCTGTGTGTTGTTTGACATGGTTCACCAGATGATCCTTCCGCGTAAAAGCTTTGGTACAATAGGTACACTTGAATGGCTTCTCGCCACTGTGCTGAAGATTATGGTTGACCAGGTGATCTTTTCGCGTGAACGCTTTGGTGCAGTAGGTGCACTGGAACGGTTTCTCTCCTACAATTGAAGGGAGCAATGAAAATTGGTTCAGTTAAAACTCTGACTCGATCTTACCAGTGTGTTGCCGGACGTGATTCAGTAAATGCTCCTTCCGTGTGAACGTTTTCATGCACGTGTCGCATTTGTGTGGAGATTCACCTGTTGAAAGGAAATTCCTCTATCAGATTTTGACACTTGACACACTGTGAAATCGTTGGTCATACCGGTGTGTTGCCGGACGTGATTCAGCAAATGCTCCTTCCGTGTAAACGTTTTCGAGCAGAAATCGCACCGGTGATTCGTTTCGCCTGAATGCCACAGTATGTGGTTGGTGAAGTGCTCCTTGCGTGTAAAACTTTTCCCGCAAATCTGACAGCGAAACGGTGTTTCCTGCAAAGTGCAAACCGGATGTATGAGAAAAGACTGTCTTTTACAGCAACAACCGCCACACTACAACTATGCGGAAAAACTGTAATTGATACGAACCTGAGTATGTGACCGCATATGGTTGGCCAAATGCTCTTTCCGAGTGTACTTCTTGTTGCATATCGAACACTGATGCGGTGTGGTTCCATTGTGCCACAGCGAATGGTTAATGTAGTGCTCCTTCCGTGTAAACGATTTGTTGCAGATATCACATCGGGGCGCTGTTGAGGTATGCTTTCGTTCGTGGTTTTGCATATGCTCCTTTCTGGTGAAGGTCTTTGCGCAGAACTAGAAATAAAATCAGAAATTCAGGGAAGTGGCCGGGGTTGTCTTTTTCACTTTACTGGCAGTGCAAACAGACTTGGAAAGAATTGTTTAAAATTGGCAAAAATTCCAATGAACTAAATGCTTACCTGACATCGAAAGGGAGATTCTCCCGAATGAGATCTAAAGTGATTGTCCAGATGCTCTTTCCTGGCAAACGTTTTCAAACACACCGAGCACCTGTGTAATAAGCGAACAGTTACTACATTTTCGGGACGTAAACGTTCGATAAAATTACCCGAAAGGCTTATCCGTTGAATGCCTTTTCATGTGCCGTTCCAGACTGGCCTCGTTAGCGAAAACATGGTAACACACGTTACAAGTGAACATACTATTCCCATTGTTATCGTGTGACTTCCCGTGAGCCGACAGTTCAACCGTTGAGACGAAAGCCTGTCCACACACTTGACAAATGAATGGCTTCCTTCGGTTGTGCTGTCGGCGGTGAACAATCAACTGATATTTGAAACTGAATAGTTTACCACAGACGTCGCATGCATGGCTTCCGGGCAGCATCGATGAGGTCGAACAATCGCCCTCTTTACCATCGGTATGCGCTATGCTGCTGGTTGGATAACTTTCCAGTTTCGGTGTTAGAAATTTGGTCGTCGTCGATGGTGACGCATTCGTTTGAATTACGTTCATTAGATGGGACGTGCTCTGAGTGGTCGCGGTCGTTGATGTGTTGATTGTGGGAACGGTCAGTATGTTGTCGTTTGATATTTTACCGAACACTTCGTGGTAGTTAAGAAACTGACTGATATCGTCTATGTTCATTTGAATCACTCCGTCGCCGCTGTGCACGTCCACAATTTGATTCGATAGATGGCTTTTGTCGCCGCTAATTTGTGACACTGACGAAGTTTGTTGTTTACTGGTTTGTACTTCCTCCTTGATGTGATGTATCGGCTCCACATTGTTCAATTCATTGTCGATGATTTGTTGCACTTGCATCTGATGATCGTGACTGAATTGGCTGATATCGTTCAAGTGCATCGTATTCGGAACGAGTTTCTGGCACTTTGCATCGTTCTGGTCAACGATCATGTCATCGTTGCTCACTTGCAAAACGATATGTTGACCGGTTGAGTTTAGAACCTCGCGCAATATTTGCTGGCTACTCTTCGGTGCTTGATTTAGAGTGTTGTGGATGGTTATGTTCTGCAGCAACTGTTGGTTGTTTTGGAACGACGTGTCTGCAGAGAAATTACAGTTCGCTTGAATGTACAATTTGTGTGCGCTAGGTATAGGCTCGGGTAATGTCTAGCTTACTTATTACGGACGATGGGATCGAAATTTGATTGGTGGACATCGGAATCGGTTGGGTCTCGTTCAATATATATTGTTGTTCCGGTGTTGATGTGTCTTGCTTCGCAAGGTTATCCTACAAAAAATTAATGTTGAGGATCTGAACTCTCACACTGGCCCCGAAAGTGGTCTTACCACATTGTATTTGTCGGTTTTCGATGTTAAATTGTAGATGTATGGTGAGTCGAACAGATTGGTGAGCACCCAATATTTTCCCAACTGAAATATCGATTGAAAAGGGTTGAGAACATTCTTCGATCAACTACGATCATACAGTCAGAGGCAGTGAAATTTCAGCACGAATTTGCTTCAGCTGTTTTTCAGCTGATCGACACATCAATCAAAACTGTTTATGAATGTTTATAGAGTGTTTGTGAGAGAGATGGCGAAACGACAACCTATTGTTCCATCTCGGGGTATGCTGTCAGATTCTTTTGTATTATCGATGACAGCAAACCCCGAGTTGATTTTCCATCTCGCTCTACTTGAACACCGTATACGAGTGAAGCTGCTACACGCGCGTGGTAGTGGTAAAATTGTATGAGGATGTATAAACAGTCTTGTTTGTGTAGATCAGCTGGAAAACAGCTGAAGCAAATACATGCTGAAATTTCACTGCCTCTGACTGTAATGTGCGGGCATGGAAATACGATGGGTTTGTTCTGCAGGGACTCAATTTTTAGGAAAAGAATTTCCCGGAACGTTACTAGGATTCCGCATTATTTCCATGCCTATGCCCTACAATGTATATTAGGGCGTATCGAATTTCGCAAATTTTAAGGACCGCGATAGCCTGTGTGCGGAAAACGTAGATCATCGAAAACTGTGTCCGGGCATGTGGTTGATGAATCCGATGGAGCCATGGAAGAAATCCCCCCGGGCGGCTTTAAGTTTCCGATGGTCATAATTCGGAAAGTTGAGAGTATTTTTGAAAACAATGTTCTAGCGGGATGTAGAGCTTTGAAAAGTCTACAAATCTACCGAAGAAACCGATGGTCCAAAAGGTGCCATTGCCAAGATTGCCTAACATCGAAAATGTGACCTTTTGGTTTTTGACTTATATTTCCTGAGAGACAAATGATTTTTTTTAGCCTGTGGTATGAGGTGGTAGAGGAGGTCGAGCACTTCCAGTACACTAGGCATGTCCCGATCCATTATACACTTGAAATCACTTTTAAAACATTTGTGAATGGAATTTTTAAGAGTGGCCACGTCGCCCACGAAGCAAGTGCAAACACTGCAACCGGTGCTGTTGAGTCGAGGACACCTTGGCCAGTAAGTATGCACAATACTCCACGACAGTAGCTGAACTTTTTCACAAAATATCTGTGATTTCGATTTGGCACACTACAAAATCTGAATAAATTGAATTTATGAGAAAAACGAGAAATAATCGATTTAATTAGTTATTTCACCCACGAATAGTAGTAAGAACGCGATTTCGTTGCAAATACACAGATTATACATATTTTTCGATATATTTACGAAAAATTGAAGTTCGTAGTTTTTCAATTCATGTGCCACATCGAAATAACAAATATTTTGTGAAAGAGTTCAGCTACTGTCATGGAATATTATGCAAGGTGGCCAAGGTGTCCTCGACTCAACAGCACCGGTTGCAGTGTCTGCACTTGCTTCGTGGGCGACGTGGCCACTCTTAAAAATTCCAATTAAAAAGGTTAAAAAAGTGATTTCAAGTGTATAATGGATCGGGACATGCCTAGTGTACTGGAAGTGCTCGACCTCCTCTACCATCTCATACCACAGGCTAAACAAAATCATTTGTCTCTCAGGAAATATAAGTCAAAAACCAAAAGGTCACATTTTCGATGTTAGGCAATCTTGGCAGTGACACCTTTTGGACCATCGGTTTCTTCGGTAGTTTTGTAGAGTTTTCAAAGCTCTACATTCCGCTAGAACATTGTTTTCAAAAATACTATCAACTTTCCGAATTATGACCTTCGGAAACTTAAAGTCGCCCGGGGGGACTTCTTCCATGGCTCCATTGGATCCATCAAACACATGCCCGGACACAGTTTTCGATGATATACGTTTTCCGCACACAGGCTATCGCGGTCCTTAAAATTTGCAAAATTCGATACGCCCTAATGTATTTATACCTGAGCAACACTTCTATCGTTGGGTGATGCCAATATTTCAACGTTCCGCAATCCATCGGTATTCTGATGCAACAACAACAACAATATTACTAAATTGCGGCACCACAATTCAACTGATTGACTCAATGACAAAACTTACACTGACAATAATCTGCCCTGCATTCGCGTCTGACTGCATTTTGGATCAAGAAATCACTCCCGAAATCGTTAAAAATTAAATAATTTCCACGATGTTAATCGTGACACAATAATATCACTGGCTCTGTCGCCATTGTAGGGATATAAGTGTAGGTATTTTGTTGTGAGAGTGTAATTGGAAACCGCACTTTGCACTATGGACAATATTCAGTAATCGTGTGTTACTGCCCGAAAGATTAGTTTTTGCCGTCTTGCGATTCCTGTTCAGTCGATCAATGCGATTCCTGTATCCTTTTTAGTTTTTTCGACACAGAAAATCACACACAACAAGGTTCAATCGGTCTCTTCGTAATAAAGGAAACTGTTTTTGACCAAATGATGTTCCGCATGAAGTTGTTAATATACCGCACTCGTATGTCACTAATTTGATGTTCAAGATCCCATTTCTTGATTATTATTTTTAGTCTCAACTTTCAACAATTTGTTACAATGTTACAATGTATGACGGAAAAAACAACAATGAGCGACATTTACTCCCCATCAAGACCCTTGGAGAACAATCAGTCGACATACGTACTGAATCATTGAACTATTTGCGAGCGCGGTCAAATTCAAATTATTATGAGTAATGGTACGAGAACGTGAATGGGATCGACTAAGACGAGATCGTTCCCACAAAACAAGTCGAAGTTAGTTCGTGATAATTTGATATTAACTCGGACATGATTTTTTCATTTTTTATTCAAATCGATTCGTTTTTGTTGATGAAACGTTGATATTGGAAGGTGATGCGGCTGTGGGTACTATCTGAAATAATAGATATTTTCAAGAATGGACAGTCACGGCTCGGCAGTTTCTTAATATGGGTAAAAAACTGAAATTTCTCTCTTTCACACAAATTTTGTATCTGAAAAAATTGACCTCTGCCTAATTTATAGCTCTTGAAAACATCTATTATTTCCGATAACCACAGCTGAATCACCCTTTCCAATTTCCAATTTCCAATTTTTCCTCTAGAAAAAATTTTGACTTTAGAGTGTCGCAGCAGAGTGATTCATATCGACAATTTGACATTTTTTGGCGTTTTTTTATTCGTTGTTGGCCTGTTATGCATAATTACCATCTGGTAATTTCTGGTAAATTTTGTTCTCGCATTTTGCGCCAGCTAAACAAGCGGCTCATCCACGATCTTTTGACCTTTCATGAATTGTTAGGGGAACTTGAAAAAGCCATTACCAAATTTGTTTAATTAGGACCACCCTAGTTAGGAATCTGCTTATTTATAAAGTATAGTTTCCACTTAAAAAGAGCACTCCGTTTAGCCTCCGTCTACATGACAGTTGTAAAATAGAACAAAAGAACTGTCACGCAAACGGAGTGGAAATTGAATTTGTTTCAATTTTTTACTCCGTTTACGTGACAGTTCCTTTGTTCTATTTTACAACTGTCATGTAAACGGAGGCTAAACGGAGTGCTCTTTTTAAGTGGAAACTATACTTAACAGTTCACAAAGTTGGCATTTATGTAGTCAGTTGGCCGTTCGTCATCTGTTTGCTAAAGAATCCATTTACTGAAAATGATCCAACTATGAATGTGGAATGATAAGCTATAAGATTTGCATGACCCAATGTATGGTTTTTTGGTTTCAACTGTTAACAAACCACCGATTCATGTAGAGCTTTACAGTGGCGCTTCTTCATAGAGACCAATTGGACCATGGTCCAGGGCGCTGGTAAAATGGGGCGCTGGAATATGCGAACAAAAATTTCATACTTTGCATGAAAATTCATGGGATGTTGCCTCAAAGGAAAAAAAAAGTCCGCTGCGCGGCCTTCCTATCATAACACTGACATCTTTCGAATACAGTATGAGGAAATTACGCAGACAGCTCAAGTCTTTGTCGTCAGTGTAGAAATTGATAGTTTACTTTATTGATTTAGATCATATCTCTAAACGAGGAATTGAAGGAAATACTAGAAGTTGAAAAGTTACAAGGAATTGACTTGAAATACGAGAAATGTGACGTAAATGAAAGGAAATACGGATAAGTATGACAAACGAAAGAACTAAGCGAATGAAAAAAAAACTTGATCTTCTCACTCGCTGCAGGTTTCCGGTCCTAGCTATTCGGTTTGTAAAATACAGTTCACTCACTGATTGATCCTTTCATTTACTTTCAATTTCTCGTATTACCAGTCAATTCTTGTAACTCCTTCCCTTTCTAGTATTTACTTCAATTCTTATTACTTATCGGATACTTCGGCAGCTACGACACTGCAGTAATTTCGACGGCTTTTGTTCGTTTTCTTTAAATTTGGAGGAAATCTTAGAAAATTATCGGAATAAAGAAAAGGAAAGAAAAATTTTAGAAAATTGTTTCTAAAAAGTAGACAATGAATTGGATAGTAACAGAAAATATCATGGAATTCTTAGAAATTATTAGGAATTATAGGAAATAATTGGAATCAAAGTGCAAATCCGCCAAAACGGAATGTGGTTTTCTCCTCGTCTCTGGTTCAATTTACAGTCGGAGAAACATAGATTTCGGGATTTTAAGAGGCATCATCGTTTTCATCGTTTTTCTGTATTCTCTCATTTCGCATGTTATTTCAAATGGCAATTGAGAGAATTACAGAAACGATGGTATCTCTAAAAATCCCGAAATCTATATTTCTCCGACTGTAACGGATTTTTTTTATTTTCGAGCTTAACCGCAGAATAATGTGAATGGATTAAGGGACTGGCTGTTTTTGAACCTTAATTGGAATCCTGCTTTTTTCACGTATCTCAAAAAAATGTCCTACATGTCCTGCTGCAGGACACGAAACATACATTTGGACACTGGATTTCCATTTACTTTTGATTGTACCTTTCCACCAGAATCGTTTTTCAAAAATGTAGACCAATGACGACCGCAATAACGACCACGAGTTTGTTAGCTTTCAACAGAGAATAGGTTTGGCTGTAGCAGTTTGACCAGCTCTGAGGAAACTGAGCAGTTTATGGAAATTTCGTTAAATTTTTCTGCTCACTTTTCTTAGAGCGGGTCATTGACCAGTGGTCAAACGAATAGAACGAAAACTAAGTTTTATTTAAAGCTTACACATTCGTAACACATATTGCGGTCGTACATTTTTTAAATCAGATTCTGATGAAAAGATATTAACAAAAATGAAGTACGTGAAGTACGAATGGCTGTAATTTTAGCTAAGCATTGATGCCTCCTAAAGAAAGAAAAATTTTCTCGGGGTATTTGTTCAATCCTGGAAGACTGAATCAGATATGATCAAGGGTAGTGTTTGGTAAAGGCTTGCTTGAAATCGAAGACGCATGTCTCAATTTTTTACTGTAATCTTACAAATAAATTTTGTCCTATAAATATATTTACAAAATAAAAACAATCAAAAACGAGGCGCTAGATTGTAGTGGTCCAGGGCGCGCAGTATGCTAGAAGCGCCTCTGGCTTTAAAGCTGAGCTGATGCATAGGTAGTGTCTATAAGACATGGTTCAGTGTTTGACATAGCAATATCCAGTTGATAAACGACTCCTCTTGTAACATTCACGTATGTCTTACTATTTGATACTGCTTTAACGAACAAAAAATAGACAGTAGTAGTCGGGTCCCTTGTGTCAATCCGCTCGCTCTAACTTTTACTAAATTTTCAGTTATCACACATGATTGGGAATGAAAAGTTGTGGAAAATTTTTAGCCAACGGGAGTAATTTTT
Organism: Bradysia coprophila; assembly: GCF_014529535.1. Taxonomy (NCBI): domain Eukaryota; kingdom Metazoa; phylum Arthropoda; class Insecta; order Diptera; family Sciaridae; genus Bradysia; species Bradysia coprophila. The sequence continues at coordinate 7,705,806 of NW_023504022.1, forward strand.
TCTGACACAAGGGCCTGGACTAGTAGTGGCTATAGTCAAGTTATTACACATTATTCCGCATTCCACACACTCCATTCGACTAATAACACTGAATCTATTTGACGAATAGATGGCATGTATGAAATTCCTGTCACAGACGACAAGCAAATTAACAGTTTTAATATATGATCTATTACTTCATTAGATCGAAGATTTTCAAAAATTAATTTCAGAAATCTTTTACTTCAGATGTTTTGAACATGCTTTTTGCTATATAAGACTTTATTAGTTAGAGCTTGTCGTTTATTATTGCCGTCAGGGCCTTTTATAAGAGTTTCGCACTGGGGGGGATTTCAATTTGGGGCCCCCAATTTTTTCCGTGAAGGGGCCCTATATTTTTATTGTGAGGGGCCTTCTTTGAAAAATTAGACAAGCTTCAAATTTGACAACTTTAGTGACTAGGGTTACTGTCAGGTGCCGCTTAATGTTGCATGTATATTGTGTGTTTTATCAGCAGAACATTCTATGATTTCACAATCTTTTCAATATTTTCTATATTAATTCCTGGAACACTAAGGTATTATGGATCATCTATCCGAAAAAGCTTTATTAAGTTTCCATAGGAGGACATGGACAACTCAGTCAAACTTTCGCGATTTAGTGGCGTTTCGAAAAGAGTTATTGTCAGTTCTTCGGCCCTTACTTGTTTTTTGGCAGTTATTTTACGAGTTACAGGGAGAGAAAAGTGTAATTCGTCATGTTTTCTGTTTTGCGATTTGTTTTGGTTTGTAAATGATTCCACAAAAAATTTGTTTAACAAATGAAAATCTAGATTTTTATTTTATTCATCCTTGTTTTGAGCGCGTGCCTAACCAAAATTCAAAAAATTAAAATCTTCTCTTGTTCAACGAACTTTTCTTGGAATCAATCACAAACCACAACAACTCTCAAATGAGAAAATATGCTGAATTTCACCTTTGTCTCCCTGTAAGTAGATCCAACGCAATCTTATTTTTACTAGTTACTGGGAGGAGGGTGATCAGAAATCCGAATAGGCATTTATAAGTAGAAACTTAGTTACGTTTCTAACGCTAAATATTTTGGTACCTGACATTTTTATATAACTGAAAGAACTTTTCGTCTGGAATCTAATACCATACTTTTTCGAAATAAAAAATCTACTAAGGAATTGATAATTGATAATGAGTTAGTGGAACTGGATTTTCTTTGTTTCAAAGTTTTGTTCTTGGAACATTTTGACGGAAACCAGCAGCATTCATTGGTACTGTGAAGATCAAACACTTCTTAATTAATCGGCAATTAGTTTACGCTTACAGAGTTGCTTTTTAGAGAAATTAGAGTTGCTTTGTCCAATTAACCACACAAGCAACCTCCGGTCAGCTTTTTGGGTTCGCAACGAAAAAATAGAATTGTAAAATTTTCCTAATAACTCCAATGGTCCTCGGTTTTTTAAGCTTCCGTTAAAATGCTAAAAGAACAATGAACATAAAGTCACCATTTCAGCGTCAAATCGATTAACTTATCTTAGTTCTATTATTCCGATTCTATTTTAAAAATCTTCTATACGTTCTATGGTCGAGTAGTCAGACTTTAGGTCACTCAATAGACCTTAGATTGGAAACTATCCAATTTTCATAAGCTTTTCCTTTCCTCATTCAAATTGTTGTTACCTTTTTATTTCTATTTTGTGAATCTAAACTCTTTAACCATCGAATTCTTAAGGACGAACTGAAGAAGCCACAGCAATCACTTAACTAACGTGGAACAAAAAAAGAGAGCCGAATAACATTTACTCAAATACTCTCAACATACGGACGAAAGTTTTATTGTGATACTTCGCAGTTGACTAATAATGAGCTGCCGCGCAGCGATTTTTTTTAATGAATAACAACTTCTTATAATTTTAGTAACTGACTGTAAGTGAGAGACTGTAGAGTATTTTTTAAAAGTGGGGGGCACTGGGGGGGATTTATAAAAAGTGGGGGGGGATTCAGGTGGGCCTGGGGGGATTTTTCCCACGCGCTTGTTCCTTATAAAAGGCCCTGATTGCCGTCGTTGTCGATAACACATGACAGCCGTCTGAAAAAGGTTAAAAGTCTTTCGGTCTAGAACATAAGTCCTAGCATCAATTCCATTCATTTTTTTCAGGCGAGGTCGACCGCCAACGGATTCAACAACTGAAACAAGCCGTCGCCGAGCTAAATGGTCGAAACAATGATCTGCTCAAGCGGAACAACGACTTGGAGGAGGTTATTGACCAGCTCCGCATGGAAAACCACAATATGCTTAAGGCTATTGAAAGTCTAAAGCAAAACTAAGTATTCTGGTGTCAGTTTCAATTTCAAATATATTTTTTTCTTTTCTCGGTGGTAAATATTGATTCTGGGTAGGGCACCAATACATGTATTTTGGCAAAATAAAATTTCATCATGAAACGGTTCGTCTGATTTATATGGTTTTAATTTATCGGCTGAAGGTTCAGTAAAACCATCTCGTCTTATCTACATACCTAAAATATGAGAACACAGTTTACTTAAATTGACCAGTCAGCTCGAGAGCTGCCTTGGTGCAGCATGTTTCGTAAGGAATGCTGTTCAAAGTCTTATAGGAGCTAACATCAATGAAGTTCGAAAGAACTTCTGAAGGAAGAAAATTCTGAGTCAGATGACTAGACACCAACTGAACTATAGTAACTAAATCCGGTAGAGAATCGCACTGCGTTGGGCATCCTTAGAATGAAATTCGCAAGTTCTGCTAGGCTGTACATTTTTTGTTTCTCATTAAGCAACTAGATGGATTAGACTGAAGTTAGGAAGCACTTACAAAGGAAAATCACTGTAATTGTAGTCATTGCAATGACATGTGAGGATTGCATTGATGTTTCGACAACGTGAGTGTTGACGACTTACTAAAGAAACCGATGAAACGACGACTAACGTTTGTTCAGGAACTCACCGTTTTCTTCAGTAAGTCGTCGATACTTCTCGCAGTTTCTGCACTTCTTTAATATTTTAATATAAAAGGAATATTCCCTTTATAAAATTATTAGAAACGACGAATTTCTGAAGAAACGGCGAGTTCCTGAAGAAACGTTGACTAGTCGTTGTTTCTTCAGGAACTCGCCGTTCCTTCAGAAAGTCGTCGATACCTTTGTCGTCGAAACTTCAGTGCAATCATGTGAGGTATCGTTGAAAAGCTGAGCTCAACCTCTTTCAGTACAACTTATTTAGGAAACGAAAACTCTTTAACGTTCATTAAAATTTTCAATTATTCTCACCCGACAGTTAGTCTTATCGAAAAGAAAAAAACATTTTATTTCAGTGTCTTTTTGTCCATTTATTCGTAAAATATAACGACTAGTATTATGCTGGGCATTCAAACAATTTTTTTTCCCAATTTTAAATTTTAAATTTCACAGACACACAAAATCGTACGTACGTCCAACTCTCATATTATATGTATAGTGATCATTTTTAGTAAAATATCCTTAAACGCTAGCGATTAAATTATATTTTAAAAAAATGCGTGGCTCTTTGGAGTAAAAAAACTTCCGTTTCTTTTACAATATTTTTATCTAAAATTTAGTTGTACACGTCTACAGCTATATCTCAAGCAGATCAGACCTATAATGTAAATCTACTTAGTTGTCATCTGACAAGATTGTTCGGTAGACTAGAAGCTTAAGAAAAAAGAGATTTGTGACAAGACCCTTCTACACGCGTGCAAATTACAAAGAATTTAGATTCAAGCAAAATTTTTATAAATAAATAAACCGAACCGAATCACAGACGGTAACTTAATCGAAATAAATAATGAAGAAAAATGTACGAAGAAGAAATGGTGGTGAATCCCAATCACCCTAGTACAGGCTCGTTTTCTTCATGATTCTCAAAAATTCGTCTTGATTCACTTCACCGTCACCATCCATGTCCGCCTCCTCAATCATCTCTTTCAGCTCCTCGTCGGTCAGATTCTCACCCAATTCCTTAGCGACCCGTTTCAAATTTTTAAACGAAATCGTTCCCGTATCATCGTCGTCGAACAACCGGAACGCCTTCAGAATCTCCTCGTTGGAATCTTTTTCCGTCATTTTCATTGTCATCAGTTGCAGAAAATCGGCGTAGGAAATTTTACCGGTACCCTCTTTGTCGACATCGGCCACCATTTTCTTGATATCCTCCTTTTTCGGCTCGAATCCCAGTGCCCTAATTGCCACCTTCAGCTCTTTGATGTCAATGACGCCAGTGCCTTCCGTGTCAAACATATCGAACGCTTCCTTAATGTCCGACTTTTGCTCATCCGACAACTCGAATTTCGGTCCGGATTTTTTGCGACCAGTTCCCGGAATCGATTTCTTTGTGGCTACACTCGTGGTGGTGTTTGTTGACACAGACTGCAACCAAAAGAGTAAAATTAATTCAATGCACAGGTCAGACCGAATTATGTGGTAAGACAAAACAATTTCAACGGGTGTCTCTTCACAGAGAGGTCCATCGGCCCTATCTGTTCTGATGGCCTGGCACCTGAGACCTTTGTACATATCCTTAGGGATTCTCCGCTCTATACCAATCTCAGGTTCCGCACCTTCTGGTGTCATGAACTCCAAGATGAGGATCTACCATAATTAGATGACAAGTGCCTTAACGACCTACTATCGAAAACAGGGAAATTCCCCAAAAGGACGTAGTAAGGTCAGGGAATAGGGAACAGAAGATCTTTGATCTGGTTGGTGCTTCTCAATTGAAGAAGACTCCCAAAAACTCTAATCTATCGATCTAAATGGTCGATCGAATTGATACTCAAAAACCACGTACAACCCGTACAGTCATCTCGCAACGAGGTCGAGGATGTAACATTTATAGGAAAATGATTTCATGTCCGACTAATGGAAATATTTAATGAATGTTCGTCATTTCATATAACAAAATAATCCCCGAGGGTAATTAAACTGCTACTGTAAAATGTGAATTCTTCGTTATGAAGTGGCCGTGACCTTTTGCGATGGTTATGTAAACAAAATACAGCAAATATTTGGCCACAAAAAGTTTTTTTTTGTAACATATTACCGAGTAAACATAAAAGACAAGCGAATATGTGTCTTTTTATGGAATCGATTGCACATAGTATAACACTATCGAAGCCGATGATGGCAATTACATTAAACACAAAATATTCTAAACGAATTCAAGAATTTTTTTTTTTATTTTATTTTCCGAAACAGGTGGTTGGTGTGAAACTAAAAATATGATTCTACAGCATTTATGACTTCCAGACATTCTATCACATGATTTTAATGGAAATAGACAGCCTATACGTACCATTTTTCTGTTTATATTGCGATCAATATGGACTATCAACAAAGTTATGTTCTTTTTTGCGATTTTATTGATAAAACAAGCACGCTATACGAAATAAGTTGGATTTGTTTGACAACACAAAATAATATGCAAGGATATATTGACAGTTCCATTCGATGCGCAGACGGTAACGACATCTCTCAGCCGCAAAAAATATAGGAGGATACTGCGTCGATTGCATTGAGCATGAGCCTGAAAAATCACTTAGAAAATCAGCAAAGGGTTAAACATGGTATAAGTCTTATGTTAATCGGCTATTGAAGGAATTTTCTTCTCAGCTCCTATAGAATAGATAGACAAAACAACAAACAAACAAACACCAAACATTATAATATAGATAAAAATGACAGTGTCACCATTCCATATATCGAGTGTAACCATAGCACCACGGCAGAGTAAAGTAACCCAATGAACGTCAACACAAGGTATGGTCGAATGTCAAACTGTGTATGTAGCGGAGGACATAGCGATTTCATGTATTTCCTCCGGTTTGTATGAACAGACCATACCTGGTTTATACTTTCATTGAAGTAACCCAGGCAGAGCAGTCGATTTTGACCTAAATTCATAAGAAGGCCTTCGATTTTGGTGCAAAACGCTCACTAATACAAATGCATGAAACGAATACGTAAACGATTATAACGGGATTTAGGTTCTCCTTTGAACGTATTTTCATCGTTTGTTCCTGCCTGGTTTACTTTACTCTGTCGTGATAGCACTGCTCCTAGCATCATTAAGACATTCCTATGACAGACGTCAAAAAGCCATCTGATACCGTCTAACTTCAAACATTATCTTTGTTAATGAAGCAGTGCTAAGGTGTAACTCGTTAACAAACCAAAGTCCGACCACTGAAATTTCGGTTTAATTGGTTCAAATCGTGGAAAAGTTAAAAGCCTGTGAGGGGTGAAATTGTCTTAGCTGAATCACTCATGTGCTGCCATCTCTTATTGATCACTGAAACAAATTAACACAAACAGCACAGCTTCCAACCATATTGACGCATCATATCGAAAGCTCGATGAACTTTTTCAAAGCTCGACAAAAACAGAGTATAATTTCCACAAGCACAAAAGCGGAGCTTAACAAGCTTAAAGCCAACAAAAGCTTAAGGTCTCACTTAGTATTTTGCATTAGATTTGTTGGATGTCAGCATTTGAGGGCATACGCTTACTGACAGCTAAAATCATTTTTATTTACCTGACTGGCCTCACTGAATGACGTCCCCGTTTAATTGTTCGCCTTAGTTTTAGTTTATTCGAAATCAATATTCGCGAAATACCTGTACAATGAGTGTCAAAAAGTGCACCGTAAAGGGATGTGAACGAGGGGATATTGTGGCATTACAGCGGCAAATTCAAGTAATATCATTGCCAAAATCAAAGAATCCACATCAACCATCGCATACGGAGACAATCATGTTTCACTACTTCTGTCAGGCTCATTTTGATGTAAGTTCAGCGTTTGAATTTTCGTTGATTTTGATTTTAATTTGAATTTAACGTTCGTGTGTGTGTGTGTGGATTCGGTTGTGGATGTTTCACTAATCAAATCATTTCAATTTCCAGCGCAATGAGCTACGCAAAAAGAATGTTAGACTGTTACCAGCGACAGCTTTAACCAGCGATAATGACCCTAATTCTACCGTAGGAACAGAGGCCACCCAATCAAGACTGAATGAATTGTTACTGAATAGTATGGATGGTAATCCTGCATACTCGAACCGGAAACGAAAGGCTGGTGATTCAGAGAATCATGTTAATCAAGTGAAACCAGCAAGATTGATTAACAATGGGAAGTTGCACACACTGAATGGAGCACTTACAGCGAAAGACATTACGAATAACAAAGTTCGGAAGATCAATTCTGAAAACTGTGAACCCTCAACGACTACAGCTGAAGATAATGACTGTATCATTACCGAAGAGCCATCACCAACCGTCATTGATCTATCGGATGATGATGCTGACGAATCGAATAAAATGATTGAGTTGATTTTGTGCGACGAAACAGAGCTCGAGTGTACGGACACGACTAAGGAATATTTGGTTGAAATATCCAATGATTGCGAGGATCAGGATGATGTTGAACCACTTGACATTAGTTTTGTATCGTTCAACGACCTGCCGAGTGAGTCAATAGATTTCATAGACATGGAAAACGAAGACATAGTCGAGTGCGAAGATGACGAGACGAAGCAGTCATCAGACTCAACACCAACTGCACAGAAACGCTGTGGAAATGTTTGGAGCGCAGATGACAAGTCAATTGATTTGACGGACGAACCAACAGTTGACGAGGAGGAAACGAATGTTGATATCGAGGGGTTTCGCAGTGCTGTTATTAGAGAAATCAGACGAAGATTAAACAAAAGGTTTCCTGGAGTCATACAGACAGTTTCATGGAATGAAACCTCGCAACAATTCGAGGTTAGCTTATCGAAGACAGCAAAGTTCAAGGCGGACGACGGATTTCAAAACTTTTTACGCGAAGTCGTGAATCAGGCTATTCAGTGCAACGATCGTGCTAGTAAAGCGAAAGCAGCGGCTCGAACCGGTAAGCGGAAAGCAAATGGTCAGGTCAACAAAAATGTTATTCTAAACAAGGAGTACTCCGGAAAGAGTCAGCAAGAAATTCTGAAGCATTCGCAAAATTCAACGAGTGCGAACACACCACCTTCGACCAGCGTAACTGATCGAAGCACCAAGACATACAATCTGGACCAAATTATGAAAAAAACAGAGTCGTACCTAGGTCTCAGAGCGGAAACACTTCGACAAATCGAGAATCTTTTGCCAGAACGTTTGCGACATCGCTCAATGCTCATTCTACTTCTACGAAAACTCAAATTGAACGAACCATTTTTCATGCTATCCGATGTGCTGTGTTTGGACAATGAGCATTGTGTCAGAATTTTCAACGAATTTCTACCGCTACTTTCACGTACTCTCAAAGGACTTATTCAATGGCCAACGAACAGACGCGAACCACTGGCTATTGTGGATGTATTGGAAATTGAAGTCGAAAAACCAAAGTCGTTGGTTAAGCAAAATCTAACATTTTGTAGTCGTCGACAGCGACACATTACCAAATTCTTCATCTGCGTCACACCGACCGGTTACATCACCTACATATCTCCGCCTTTTCAAATCATCCGAGCGAACACATTTATGGTCGGCCTTCGAACGATACCGCTTTGTTCATCAGTACTTGCAAATCCGGACTTACTTGCATCGGTCACGTTAAGTAAGAAGTCACGAATCACCTCCTTGGGCGATTTTAATCATCATCAGACAGAAAGAAAGATTTTCCAACGAGTATGTGATCGTCTCCGTCGTTTCGCTTTAATCAGCGGGGTCTCACATCTAAAGAATGAAATTCTGTTGCATCATGCACTGTCAGTGGTCGCATGTTTATGTAATTTAGAACTGGAGCAATAAAACTGAACTAAATGAGAATGTGGTCGAAATTTTTTGTATAATCTTGGAATCTGCAGGGCAATCTGTAGTTTGAAATTTGAAACGAATGGGCTGGCGACGGGAATATTTAGCCTAAATATTTTGGTTAGACTTTTACTGGCTGATTAACGGAAGAAGAGTAGTCATTGGTTTCTATCTTAGATTCTTTTGCCGAGTGCTGCTGCTGCTGTGATTGGAAGAGGACTGAAGATGTAGAATCTTTCCCTGGTGTCAGAATGTTACCGACATAGGTCTAGTACCGCTTCTGTCACGTCACATTACATCAGAAACTGTTGCCGTTTGTAGTATCAGGTGAATTCCTTATTTCTTTATTTAGTACCTACCGTTACTCTTCACGAATTACTTTCCACACTCGTTAAAGGTACTCATAAAGTTCACAGTCTTCTTCTCCGTTGATTTTGTGTTTTAATGACAGTCGCTACCATTGAAGTCAAGGCAGTCAGTGCAGTGCTATCACTTTAATGATACAGTTCACGGCATTCAGTTTAGTAATTTGTGTTGATTAAATGGATAGATTAATATCTAAGCCTCAAAATCACTTGTATCGTAGTTTTGCTGAGATTGGCAGAGGACTTTACTGAATACGAAAGTTTCCTCTGAAAGACTTTCTCAGCTTTAGATTATTTTCGAAAATTTCCAATAGGAAACCCACTTTGGCCAAGTTATTAGTCTCGACTCGAATGGAAAACACATGAACATGACAAGTATCATAATAGGGTAAACGGATAGAGATTTTGGATCACTTATAACTAACTGGCCTCTAGTTAAATGTCACAAGACACAATATTTGTAATTCGAAAATTCGAACTTTGAATTTCTATTTTTTATCAGAAATTGTTGGCATTGCCCTCAAGACCAGTTACATTTAATTGATCTTCGCTCTCAGTTAACACATGATAAGAGCTAGAATACCTAAGACCACTTTAACTTTACTTGAGCTATTCACTTGTCATTGAGCAGAATGTTCAGTGAGTGTGATTTTCGTATAACTGGTCTCGGGGTTCGCCGTCAAGATCAGAGAAATCGATAACAAATCGATTTTTTTTTGTAAACAGAGTCTGAATTTTTTTAGCTGGTACCGAGACCAGTTAAATTTAACTGGTTTTCACTCTTCTTTAACACTTCATAAGACTGACAAAAAAGAGTTGAAAAACTTACCTGCAGGTAACATTGTCTCCAGGTAATCTATTTTATCGACAGCTGTGTTTTTCATATGGGGAGATATAGCTGTGGCAGCTATTGTAGGTTACCTGGAGACATAGTTACCTGCAACAGGTAAGATTTTCAACTCTTTTTTGTCAGTGTCAGAAAGAAGGAAATATAATTTGGACCAGTTATTTTAACTCGCCTTGGGGAATATGTCAAACATTTATGTGAAAATATGAAATGACAAGTACCCCAAGGTCAGTTATAATTAACTGGTGATCGGAACTCTCGGTCTGATCATAACAGTCTAATTCTTCTCAACCTTATATGACACATCCCTCAAAAAAGGTGAAATATTTCCGAATTACATTTCCTCCTCTCTACCTTGCATCTCCCTCTCTCTGAACTTTATAGAGTGTTCCAGTTCGTTATTCGAACAGCTTTCAAAAGGGATGCTGCGTTTCGCAGCTATCAAAATCAAAACAACAACGGACAAAGCTTTTTTTTAGTACTAGGCAGCTGCGTACCCGTGGCATCCATTTTTAAAAGCTTTTCGAAATTAGAACTTGAACAGAACACTTTATAGAAATGAAAATAAAAGTTCGAATTTTCGAAGTATGAATTTTGTATCTTGAATCTTGTGTACCTTCTGTCTTTTGTTGGTTTTTTAAGGATTTTTTTGTGTCATTTTGACATTGTCCACGACCCGAGAACCTCTCGAGGCCAGTTAAGTTTAACTGAGCCGAAATATCTATCCGTTAACACTGTATTGTTGTGCGCGATTGAAGTGGTTTGAGTGGTTTTCAATGTAAACTTTTTGATTTTTTAAATGCACTTTTTTATTTGAATTTTTTTTTTCAGTTCACGGAACACTTTTACGTTTTTTTTTCTCTTTGTTTCTATTAATAAATATTACAATTTTTCAATTTTTTTTCTGGTTTTTCTCTTTTTTTGCTCTTTTTTTAAGATTTAATAAGATTTTTTGTGTTGTCTCAGCAAATCCGTAAATTTGCTCAAAGTTGATGCCGTCATTTCTCGAAATTTGTAGGTTTTTGTTTTTCAAATGCAGAAGATTGAACCGTCATGAAAAGCGTTTTAAAATGACCATTTTGAGAGTGAATTCATTGTAATTTAATCTTTCGTTCTTCTATATTCTGATAAAAGCACAAGTGGTGTATGTGTGTGTTTGTATGTATGTGTGTGTGTGAATGTGATTGAGATTCGTGCGAGTCAAAGCGAAAAAAACATATGACTGAAAACAGAAAAAGAGGAAGGTCCTCGGCAGAAAGGAAATATTCCAAAAACGAATAAAAAGAGATTTGTCCGAAGTAAAGCATTCAATCGACATTAGTTATACTGATTCGTGGTTGAGTTGACACTTTGATTAATTGATTTTGTGTGTGAAATGAAACAAAACAAATTTTATTTTCATGGAAAAGTTCTGCGCTTTTACTCTTAAAAACTAAAAAAAAAATTAAATTTAAAAAATGTATCACTGCGCAATCATAGTGGCCATTTTAAATGTTCTTTTTTCTCTCTTTCGAAATTAGCAAAATTGCATCCGATGATGATGATAAGAACTTTTTACGCAAAACTAAACATCATTTCTTTGTTGTTGATTTTATTATTTTAAGGTTTTTCTTTTCTTAAAAAAATTTATTTAGTTTTGTGTTTTCTCAATTCTTTCTCTCTTCTCTATCTCTCTCTCTATCTCATATTTTTTCTCTGCTGTCCATTTGGATGAACGAAATTTGTTGTTGTGGTTTTAATTAATTCATGGACTCGCATCGATTCAAATTTCGTTTTACCCAAAAAACACATATCATCATCATTGATCAATTCAGGTCCCTGTCTTCTAAGTACTTGTATTCAAAAGTAAAACCTTCCTTTTTTCGTTGACCCCACTTTTCGTAATCGAAGTAGATGTAAGTTCCCTGGAAATAAAAAAGAGAAAATTCACTGTAGTCACTCGTGACAGAGGATAATGCAGATGGTTGCTTTTTTTGTTCCGGATGGGATGGAATACTGTGGTCAGTGACCTCGCATACTTTTAATATCGATTGGACTGGATAAAGTTGATTGTTTAAATTGATAACGTGGAACAGGCTCGGAACAAATCAGGTTGACTTAAAGCCTCATGTTCAGATTATTCTGAATCTGATTGGAATTGAACCTGAGTTCAAAATTTTTACTTGACTGAATTTACCTGAAATCTGTAAATCAATCAAAGTTCAGGTAAATCAGGACAAATCTGATTTTTTTGCAGTTATACCTGAAACCTGGCCTGATTTACCTGAACTTTAATTGATTTTCCGATATCAGAAAAACTCAGTGCAGGTCAGTTCAGGCTCAGATACTTTCGGGTCGACTAGAATTTCAGGTTCAGATCAAGGGTTAACTGATCTGTTCGGAGTCTTTTAATGAGTCCTTTTCGACCTGATCAATCAATTTGACCTCACCTGAATTTAACTGAAACCTCAATACAGTGAACAGGTCAGATCTGACCTCAAACCCGACAGGTGTTTACCTTAAAATTTGTATGAAAATTTCAGTTTAATCTGAAACTGACCGACAGGTGTCAGAGATTCAGTCGGGAAATTTCAGACACTTTTTCGACTGCGGTCGCCCTATTCCGAGCCTTAATTTCTGCCAATAGAAATGACAAAATACTGCCAATACGGATGAAAACTGTGTAACAAATTGCGTCTACATCCGCGGACATGGAAATACCATTATTTCGTTATCCTGATTACAGTGATTTTTTCGCAAAGAAATTGGATACCGGGAAATCGTGCCTTCGTCAAAAAAGGGAAATGGACCGGGAAGTCAGTTTAATGTCTTTAGTTAACGGGAAATTTTGACTTGGTTACCGGAAAGAAAACATTATTTCCATGTCCTTAAATACGGGTAGGCAGGGCCTACTTTTTGGAAACTAATTTCTTGAATTTCTCGAATTTTCTCGAATTTCCTCGAATTTCTTAAAATTTCTCGAATTCGAGAAATTCGAGAAACTTCAAGAAACTCGAGAAATTAGTTTCTTGAAATTTCTCGAAGTTTCTTGAATTTCTCAAAGTTTCTTGATTTTCTCGATTTTATCTAAAAGTTTCTAAAAAGTAGGCCCTGGTAGGCACTGAGTGAAAGTGAAAGGTAATTAGGGGTCGAACATCCAAACAAGTTAATTCTAATCGACTCAAATCATGATTCTAAATTAATGATTGTTCTACGGTAAGGCTTCAAAATGAACCGTTTTTTATAGCTTCGAAAAGTACAGTAAAGTACGAAATGGCGGACCCACACTTTCAATTTTACACACTCAGATCAAGCATATAGTTGTGGCTATCGGGCACCTAAAACAGATTTCTTCTTAACGCGGCTACAAACGGTCTCAGTGAGCGGCTGACAAAATGCGATGAGGCCTTTCCCAATGTAACGCAGAACGTTCTGAATTGATTCAAATTGCAAAAGGCAGGAGCTGCGGGGGAATGGGAGCCAATAAGAAGATTTTTCCCCACAATTTTGAACAGTGAGCAGTACATCGACATCGACAACATTGGCTCTACCGAGAGCTAAGGACAATTCTGTAATTCATGTCATAGTGAGAGATACTTCCGAAAATATTTGTGGCGGAAATTCAAATGAAGTCTCACCGTCACTTGGGAAGCAACGTCGTAATTTGATCACTTTGCAAAGATGACACCCTTTAGGATCTTGAGTAATTGATCTTACAAAAACCGGTTTTTCTCAACGCATTCAGTGGAACGGATTGTGGCAAAATTTAATTGAAATTCATTTAACACTAAGGGGATAATGCTCAAATAGGCACTTTAGGCACACCGGCACACTAAGGGAGTCGAGGAATAGCTCCAAATAAATTTCTAAAAATCAAATTTTTCATTTTTAGAAATTCATTTGGAGGTGTTCCTCGACTCCCTTAGCACTTTCCGGTGTGCCTAAAGTTGACAGGTCGCAATTACCGGCAACTGAATTAACCGGTGTTAACTGAATTCCCAAACTATTCTTTGCTACAATGCCAATACCTTCTAAATCTGATGTAATGGCAAGGCAGACAAAATTTGATTGCAATGCGTGGAAACATTCAAAGGTCAAAGGATTTGGGAGTAAGATTTGGAAAAAAGACAGGTCTTCGAGATGATAAATGGAATCAGTCTTCAATCTACGAAATCGTCAAACTTAACATTGAGGTAGAAAATGTGGAAACGTTTACCTGTTCGAACTCTTCGTTGATGATTTTCGGTTCTTCATGCCGTTGAAACCACATCATGTACTTCGTATGGAATCGCCAACTTTGCTTTTTCAGGGCCTTAGCTGCTAAGTATTGCGCTTTTGTTCCTTCCATGTAGTAAAACACAAAGAATAATGTCTCCGTTGATAGACGTTGGAAAAACTCAACAGTGTCAGAGTGTGGCAGTTGAGACTGTTGGATGAAAAGAAAAAAAATTAAAAAAATTAAAAAAATTTTAAAATAAAAAATCTTCCGATCGAAGAGACGCAATTCCCTTACTTGTGGATAATGGGCTGGCGTTTGCACGGGTTGTCGATGCAGGTACGCTCGTAATCGTTCTGAATCACTTGGCGTAGGTAAATGGTAATACGATTGTTCCATCATTTGGAATTGTAATTGGTGTTCCTTCTGAAGCGGGGACGTTCCTAATGGCGCTACGCCTAACAGTGGCGGTATGTGCGCTTCATTAGTACCGACAACTTTAACAATATTTGTTGATGTTAAACTATTTGGATTTGGTCCGTTGGAGACGTTCTGTTCGGGGAACAGTTGTCTCGTATCGACTGGAATTGGCAGTAGCGGGGAACTATTCTCCAAGCCCACTCGATTAACCGCTTCCTGTGCGATCGTTTTCAATGGTTCAGCGGATGGCATCGATATGGTTTTGTTATTTACTGTGCCTGGAATTGCTGACGTAGGACCATTAAGCAAATGTTGCTGTTGTTGATGCTGCTGCTGCTGAAGCTGTTGCTGTTGTTGCTGTTGCTGCTGTTGCTTTGGGGATGTTAATGACGGGGATGTTCGACTGCTGACAATCGAATTCGTTGGTGATACACAGTTAGCTATCGAATTGCTGGTGGTTGTACTGGTTATGGAAGTCATAATTGTATGGCTGTCGGAAACAGACGATGGTGTTGAATTTGGTAATGACGTAAGAATATTGTTTGCTGCTGACACGGCATTTGATACTGGCGCTTGAATCGATTGTATGGTATTTATCACAGGCTGATTTGCATGAGTTGATTGAATTGGCAGCGATGTGGTCGATGTGGTGGTAAGTGTGACCGCAAACGCTGAAAATTGATTCATAACGGGCCCGTTCTCTTGTGATGTGTTATGCTTGGCGACAGCAGCAAATGCAATGGATGATGCAACCGGAACAGTTGGCTGAAACGATGTGGACAATGACGATGACGACACGATTGTAGCGGATACATTTAGTGGCGGAGCTGGTGCTAGCGACATTGTTTGTGTCGTTGTTTTACTAGGCGTTGTACACACAACCACTGGTTTCGCAGTCGACGAATTGCTGGATGGTGTCACTGTTGCATTTAGATCGGTCTTTGTTGCTCGCACTGCAGTCGGCTTCACGGGCTACACGAAATAGGACAACAAATTAGTAAAATCGAGGCATGGCGTATCTACACTACACGCACACTCACCGTTACTTTACTGCCAACAGCGTTTTCGGTTTTATTCTTCCGTTCAGGGAATTCCACCGACGCCGTTTCGCTATTATGATTGAAATTCACATTACAGTCAATCGTAGGCGTCATGACGGGACTCGAACCGGATATTAAACTAGACGAATCTTCCTCGTCGTTCTCCTCGTTTCCGTCAATGGCGCCAGTGCCAGACATTTCCACCTCGTCCAAGCCGGTAATGTCGTCATAGAGGTATTCATTCTCCTCAAAATCGGGATCTTGAGACGAATCAATGTAGTAGTCAACGTCATCCTTAATTCGACGTATTTGCTCCACTTCGACGCCATCATTGTCGAGCATTCGCAGCAGCATTTCGAGCTTTTTCACGTGAAACCGGTGCCGTTTCAGTGTAGCTTGCAGTTCGTCGTTTCGGTCCTGCTTGTCTTTGTCGAGACGTTTCTTCTTACCAGCAAGGAGGGATTCGATTTCGCTTTCCAGTTTCTCGGTTTGAATTTGAAGGGCACTGATTGATTGATTGAGCCATGTTCGTACATCATCTTTCATGCGTTGCGCTGGGTCCAGTTTTTGTGCAGCACCCAAGCCTTCTTTCGAGTACGCCTTAGTTTTCGTTTCGCGTTCGACCACCTTGAAACGTTCCATTTGCTAAAGGTTTTGGTGCGGAGAGAGAAAGAGAGAGAGAGAGAAATTAGTAAGTTTGACATTAGGCGTTTCGATGATGAGACTATTTGACGTGCTTACAGTTTCTATAAGTCGCCGATACTCCAGCAAGGAACTTTTGTCCTTAATTTCGGCACTTGCAATCCATGCTTTAATCTGATCGCGCAGCCGTTGCAACTTTTTGATTTCTTTTTTGAGATCTGCTTCATATTTTTCCTTTTGGTTACTGTTAGTGGCATTATGTACTTTTTGCCAAATATCTTCGAATGTATCAACACCTTCGGTTACTTTTTTGAGACATCTATCTATTTCTCCTGTACAAACGAAACGAAACAATTTCTGTGGTCAATAAAAGTTGTCAAAAAGAAACGTTTTTCGAAGCAAAAAAAAATTAATTTCGACAATCGACGCATTAGACACCGTATTAGACACTCGACGTCTCGAATGACTTTATTACGCACTAATTTACAGAGAGAAAAAAAAAATTACTCGCGCGGGACATTGATAAGAGGAATATATATTTTCGTAGGCCGATAAAATGTGCCGTTTAAAATCGAAGAGCATGCGAATCAATTGGGTCAATGATTTGACCTCGGCACACAAAACCGAAAAAAATTATTTTCGAATAAGATACGAATTTGGATGGTGCCGATGTGCGTGGCTGAACAATTTGATATTTTGAGGTTAACAGACGGATCGTATCCATCTGCGGGAAATGTGATCACCAGAAATATTAAGTGGAAACCGAGGATAGATGCACATTTCACTGACTTAAATATATGGCAACAGAGAGATAGAAAGTATTTGGCGCCGGTTGACATTGAATTTTACAGTCAATTTAGTTGAGTAAAAGGGTGAACCAGTTCATGCAAAATTAGGATCATTTATGGAAAGTCAATACCTATTTCAATGGACCGACGAAAGTGTGCTAATTACCGATCAATTATAATCTCAATTGCACGTGCAACTGCTTTAGATTCATAAAATATAACTTGCTCGCAGCGATAAAATTGGTCGTGAAAACAAACGGAACAAATTTATTAGAAATCTCTGAATCAAACATCGGAACCGACTGATTACAAATTACTCTCGCAAATAATTGATTAATTAGCATAATTGCTACCATTTGCACAGAATTGACCAGACACTTGAGTACTAATTTAAATTGGTCAATGCCATATTCGGTAATGATGACACAATTCTTTACGTTTTTCTTTTTGATTTCTCTTCGAGACATTACAACCGACCAAACGATCGAGAAATGTGCACAAGTGTTTTCGGCATAATGGGCATAATTTACAATCGAATTTCTCACGATTACCAACAAAAGGACTGAAGCCCCGTGAGCGCACAAGAAATTTTTTTTTAGCTCACTTCAATGATTTTTTCCTTCGAAAATTATTCGCGCAAAAAATTGTTTGTATGCAATTAAAATAGGTTGAATACAAGAAAAAAATAATATTTTTTTTATCACTTGAACAAATAATGGTAATTACAACAGCAAAGAGTAACAGACAACTCAGCGACAAACAAAATTCATTCAATGTTGCGAGATATATTTCAAAGTCGCAGAATTGAAAAGAAAATGATTTGTTCAGCAGAATCAACTTCTCGGGAACTTTTTTTTCTTCTTCTTCTTTCAGCATATTTTAAGCACACTATTACCACGTCAAATAAACCGATTTTTCCATCAAATTTTTGGTCACAATTCCGTCTTTCAGTTCGGAGATTCTGTTTCACAGATAAATTCGATCCGATTGCTCAATAATCGTTCAATTATTCCCATTGTAAACACTAAAAATCTCTTTGTACAGGAATGGTCGTCTCCGACAAGCATTCACACTTCTGATTCCAATATCCTCACCTTGCAACTTTCGCGTCGCAGCCATAGCTATGTTAACGTTTTGTTTAAATGCTCAGACATAGTCTAATTATCCAAATAGTTGTTAAAGTTATAATTAACACGTCCAAAATGGCAAAAAATAATTCAAATTTATGCTTTTTTGTGCTCAATTAAGATGGCGGAATACACTTCGAACACAATTTTTGACGACCAGTAGATTTTTTGTTTTCGTTAGGTTGAAATTCCATACACAAACTGTCTAATACCGGTAATACCTTTCAGATCATTACCAACAATATCACAAATATACCAATGTACCGAAATGTTTTTGAACCGGTGGCGGATGGTACATTACAATGCTATAATTAACACCAAATATGCTACTTCTTTTCCAATTAAATTAATTAAAATCTGATTTGGAACGAGTCTACGACGTGAAACTGTGGTTATCTACCGAAACCCCAGTCAAATAAATCGACACAAATTTTAAATGAAAATTTAACCGATTTTTGGGATACAAATGGAAATTCTGGGTCGCATAAGTTATTCTACTCGTTTTGAATTTTTATCAGAAATTTAATCAGAAATTAATTAATTTAATTGGAGTATAGTTGTAGAGTTTAACGTATTATCCGTAAGAGTATTATCCGGTAGACCAGCTGGTAATCGGTCAAATTAATTGGTAATTTACGTGGTTACAGCCAGTGCATACACGAAAATTCAACTTGACCCAACAAAAAACCAAAATCTCCGTTCTATTCGTTTTATTGCAGTTCGTTCAGGAACGGACCACATCAAACGAAATGAAATATTACGACACGAATAGCAGTACCACTAAAATGCGATATTTCTCGATTTTTAAATGAATGGCAAGTCTTTGCTTTTATTTAATAATTGCGTAGGTGATAATGTAACTGTATTAATGGCAAATGTTGGTTGTTTATTCAAAAAATTGTAATTAAATTGCACAAATGTGCTTATTGATATCTAATATTACTCCGCGGGTACGATCTCTCAAAAATTTTAATGAAACAATCTGCGTTTAATGACTTGACGTTCAGTGGCATTTCGTTTTTATGACATTAAACCTTTCCACCTGTATCGTTAATGTTTTTTTTAAATCTTAACCGAACTCAAACTAAATTCTATAAATTTCATTTTTTAGTGAAGTTTGTTGTTAATATTGCTGTACATCGTAACACAGCCTAGATGGAATATACCACCCACCCAATTACATGATCTTACGATGAGAACTGACTGATTTTTAAAAATTCCGTGAAGGCTGTAAACTTTGGGGAGGTCGGGCAAAGCCATTTTATTAGATACGCTGGAACACAACACTTCGGATGATTTTATATGTAAAAAAATTCACCACATCATCACGACGACGAGAAGAATCACGGGAAGTGAATTTTTGTTTGAGATCCTCGATGAAATCCGCCATTTTTTGTCAACTGTGGTGTGTGACCCAATGAAAGCATACTTTATAGGTACGGTCTAATGTCAAAATTTGTATGGAGCAGCAGAGGAAATAGCGATCATTGAAAGGTGATTTTTTTTATACGAAATCGCTATTTCCTCCGGTTTGTATGGGCAGACCATACCTGGTTTGTACTTTTATTGGTATGACCCGCGTATCTGTATCTGCGTGAACTCCCCAAAGTGTACAGCCTTGGTCTGAACGAGTCCTGGGAAAGTATCAAATTGACCGTGTGACGTGTTAACAGAATTTGAAAAAGGGAATTTGACTCTACCTCGTAACACACATGTCTTACTTACTTTTCTTGAAACAGACTAGTCCCATCCTTTTTTAACTTTTCTGATATTTGACCTCTACTTTTATGAAAAATTGGATGGTGAAGATGGTGAACCAAATTACATGTAGTAATGTCATAGCAGTGAAGTTAGTTCTCAAAGAAATAGAGCTGACGTTTGTAATTATATGATAAATTGTACTAGAAATGTTATACAAAAGTCTACAGTTCAAATCTCGTTTTTATAATGAAACTTTACGTTCATTGCATTTTTACACATTTACTCGTTTCATCTCTTTCAGCTGTTTTGCTATTATTCTAACAATAGTGAAACAGCTTCAAGAGCGAAAAGAGATGAATGTATAAAATTGAGATTTGTAATACATTTGAATTTGAGCTCTACAGTTCTCAAACAGCATTACTTTCACTGAAAACCTAAATACAAGACTGTAAATTTAGAGGAGGTCACACAAATCGCATAACCTCATCGATATGAAATATGAAAACCGATCTATGGAAGAAATCGTGTTCGTTTGGCCAGTGAAAATTCGTTTTTACAGTTACTTGGTACTTTGCCTGTCCTCTACAAATGGACTGAAAGTTTGCCGGTACGGCCCAAGGCTGTATACTTTGGGGAGGTCACGCAGATCGCCATTTCATTAGATACGCGGGAACACACCTTTTCCATACAAACAAATTCACCAAAAGTGAATTGTTTGTATGAAACGTGGTGTGTAACCCGCGTATCTGCATCTGCGTGACCTGCCCAAAGTATACAGCCTTGGGTACGGCCAAAGTATATGTTTATATACTTTGGTTACGGCGTACTAGTTTACGCTGAAAACTACAGAAGCGCCATCCTTGTTGTCATAGCTAAATACGGTAGTTTAGTGAAGCTTTACACTGAAAACTACAAAAGCGTCACATTCAGCTAAAGAAAATTTGCTGACAAATAACGAAAACGTCAACAAGATCCATGCCACAACCATAACCATCGCGACAAAGAAAGGTGTCTTGTACTTTGGTTGTAGTTTAAATACAACAATGACTACACTTGAAACACCTCTTCGGCATTGACTTGCAAAAGAGACTCGCAAATTAGAAAATAGAAAGTTGACACGAAATTTGAGTTTGTCGAAGAGAAAAGTATTATTTTCATGAATGTCCGGCGTCAGTTCCGTAGAACCAGCACAATTTCACAATAATCTTGGGCTGTGATTTACGCTCTGAGTTTCGAAATTTAAACCAGATTACGAAAATGGGAAATATATTGTACAAAGCTGTCAGCGCGAGCGTAAGCTGGCTTTTTACGAAAAGTGAGATTGAATGTCGAATCGATCCAAAAACGAACGTTGTACAATCATCGATCGGTTACCCAGGTTACCCATCAACCAATTCACGATCACGAACCGGTCACTATCGATCGTCAAAAGACAAATGTGTTACTCCAGTCAAATGTGTCCGTCCTGTGGAACGTGTTGTTAAACAAACTCCCGAATCTTACACTGAATCGAAGGACAAATACACTGCATACCTTGAATCAAAGGACAAATACGCCGCATACATCGAATCGAAGGACAAATGCGCTGCATACCGCGATGTTACTCCAGTCGAATGTATCCGTACTGTGAAGCGTAGTGTTAAACAAACGCCTGAATCTTACCTTGACATGATGCCAATGATGACCCATCCAATGCCTAACCGAATTTTAGAGATCGAACGCAATGACAACATCTCATCGCAATCCATCGAATGGATAAAGTAAAATACGGTTGACGTACAACGAAGGACCGTCAAAAATAAACTTTGCGATTTTGGTTTTCAGGTCGTGGCTCTTAAAAAAGACACAATTCAGAGGTTCCGAAAGCATTTACATCGAGGCATTCAGAATGATGATATTCTTCGAAGCGGCAGTTGAAGCAATCGAAATAGAAGCGCATAATTTTCCGGCCGTCCAACTACTTACTCTCGATCACAACGAATTCTATTTCAATATTTCGGTTAGTCGTTAAATCATCTGAAACCGTCAAACGATCAACATGCCTAACAATTTCCATTTTTAGACCGATTTCGATAAACTGACCGCTGCAATCGACGAGAATCAGTTGAGCCGTTTCACATTGAAGTCAAGAAAAGCGCACGTTCCGTTGCAAGGAAGAATAACGAGACGAGCGGAGAACAAGATTTTCGTGAGAATATTCGCGCCACAGGATTGGCGCTGTGGTGTGAAATATGACATCCATTTCGAGGTCAATCAATTAAATTACCAGATCCAGCACAGTGCGTTGGATTTCATCGAAATGCACCGACTGTTTCCCATTTTGATCAACAATCCGTTGTATCATCGTCAGAGTTCGGATGCGTCAGTTAACCAGGGTACTGATCGATTCACACGAACTGACTTGAATCCTGAGCAGAGACAAGCAATCGAATTCATCATTGGCGGAAGTTACAATCCACTTCCTTATTTGCTGTACGGACCGCCCGGTAAGATTCTGCTGCATTTGTTGCTGATGGGCCAATTTGCATTTTGAATCAATTTTTTAGGGACCGGCAAAACAAAGACCATTGTGGCTGCAATCGAGACCATCGTCCGGACGACGTCAAAGAATATTTTAGTTTGTTCCCAGTCGAATGCGGCTTGCAATGAAATTACGGAACGTTTAACCGAAGTGTTGTCCGACACCGAAATGCTACGCATGTTTTCGGTGAACCATGATAAGAACGACATCAGCTCCACGATTGAGCCATTTTGCAATTTGTTCAACGGCAAGCTCAACTATCCGGAACTGAGTTACCTGTACAAATATCGCGTACTAATTTGTACCCTCTCCGTGTCGGGATGTTTGGTCAGAGCTTACAAGTCGGATCCGAAACACTTCAGCTACGTTTTCATCGATGAATGTGCAAGCGCATGCGAAACAATGACTCTGGTCCCTATTGCCGGTACGTCATCCAGTCATTTTTTCCCCTTTACTGCAACGAAAACCAATTTTTACTGTCCTTAGGCTTGTGCACAACCTTGAGTAAGGTTCATGCGAATATTGTCCTGATTGGAGACCCTAAGCAGCTGGACGCGGTTACCAGATCGGATTGGTCGACTCAGTTGGGATTTAAAACGTCTTGGTTTGAGCGATTGTTCGACATGGCTCTGTACCAGCGACATCCGGACAGTGGTCAATTTAATGCGAATTATATCACCCAACTGACGCGGAATTATCGGTCGCATGCGGCAATATTGAGAATTCCAAATGAAATATTCTACGACAATTCGTTGGAAGCTGTTACTGAGCCACGTAAGATAATCGAATGAAATTGTGATTGTCTCCTGATTCAACCAAAAGTTCTATCCATTTCTTATGTACAGGTTCCATCAATCTGGACGTGCACGGACGGTTAATTAAGAAGAATTTTCCGATAGTTTTCCAATCCGTTCACGGATACTGTAACAAGCCCGAAGACAGTACAAGGTCAGTTTGAATTGTGGATGATCGTAGATGTGAAATTTCCTTCATTTCGACGTGTTTTCAGTTCGTTTAACTCGGCTGAAGTGAACCATGTGATGGAATATGTCGATAAGCTGATGCAATCAGCAACGCACACGTTAAATGAATGCGATATCGGAATTGTGTCGCCATACCGGCTTCAGTGCAACATAATTCGTAAACGATGCCAACGGAATGGCTACCGTCACATCCTTATTGGATCGGCCGAACAGTTTCAAGGTCAAGAGCGAAAAGTGATGATCATATCAACCGTCCGGAGTGGCAGCGGAAAATTGGGAGATTTTGTGAAGAATCCGCAGGTGTGTGTCGTCATTTATATCGCGTTGAACGCAGGACAGGACTGGTATGGCTCAGGCAAAGCTGGAAAACGGATCAAAAAATTGATTTTTGAAATTGACAAATTTTTAGCGACCCAAATATCCAGCAACAACGCCAGTATCGCCAGTCCACGCCTTTAAGTTCAAAATGTTTTCATTGACCGTACTAATTTTGGTCACATTTTTCTTCCAGAGATTCAACGTGATGATTACAAGAGCGAAGAGCCTCTTGATTGTTGTCGGAAATCCGGATTTACTTTCGCAAGATGAAAATTGGTCGAAATTCATTAAGTTCTGTCTGCGGAGCGGGTGTTTCATTCAAGACAAACATAACTATTTTCAACTAAGAAACAATAACAGTCAATAGCTCGGAGAACCGTCAGAGAATCAACGATGACGTGGGCGATTTGCGCAATTTTTTCTTTGTATTTTAAACGTTCTTCAATGTTCATCGACTGAACTAGAAAAAATTAATTTGTATTTAAACGATTGTTGAACAACCTTTTCGAATAATTGACTGTTCATACCATATTGCAAATAAATGCAAGCCATGAATGCTGTACGAAGCATTTCCATTAAAATTGGTTTTTTGTTGATGAATCACGAATCTGTGAAAAGTAATCAGGCAACGGGTTTCATATGTGGGAATACAGAAGATGTTTGGTTAGATAACGCAACGAACTTTACGGTAACTTAGAATATCAAATGAGTCAAGGAACAAATTCATGCTGAAATTTCACTTCCCCTCCGAATGTCCTGATTCAAGAGTTTAGGGTTTTTCACCAAAAATTCCATCGCAAACATATCAACCTGAATCGCGACCAGCAATATACATATTTAACCTCAGGGCTCCAGTCCTGCTGTCTTCGCTCGTGCCACAACAAGCATCACTACCAAAAAAGCCGTCCAACAGCAACAAACAATATTTATTAATAAATGATTGCAGTGTAACCAGCTAATCTTTTCCTGACTTCATGACCTCATGGCCTCTAAGTCCTGATAAAAAATGGCCTGTTGTTCGGTAACCGACATTTTCACTTTACCTGCGGTTCCTTCCATGTTTTTCATTTCCATTCCCAAAATTCTATATCTTAATGAACAGTGCAGCAATAAAGACCAAATGATAACGCACTGAAAAAAAAGTATTTTCGACAATTGCTGTGTGCCGGATATTTTGACTGTATGACTTATAATATAGGTAAGAGATCCATAATATTATGGCAACTGAGCCCATATTTGCTTGATATGGTTAATGTGCCTATAATATAAGCTGTATACCCATAATATGGACTAGAAACACATATTATCGGTACATTACGCATAATATAGCTGTATGTATTATGAGGGTACAGGCCCCATATTTTAGAAGTAAAAAATATAGCTGTGTGCCCCATATTGAGCAATTGTATGGGACTCATATTCATGTGAAAGGAACAAATCTTAAATTAAGTGCGACTAAGTCTCGTACATATCTTTTCTTGACTTTTTGAAGGAAATGGAGGCTAGCTCCAGCCAACGAGGTGTTTTGGTAGTTCTTTTTGTTGATTTGATCGATATACTGGCAAATACACCACTTCCTCGTAGTGAGCTAAAAATGTGCTCCTCGGCCGTAGATTGATAGGTGGTGTATTTTGCGTATATATCTCGACCTGTGGCTTGGCTTTTTCTGTAAAGTCTCAGAGTTTTGCGAGTCGAAGTAAATGGTATTCGTTAAAAATGAAGAACAGTTAGTGAAGTAGAAGTAAAAGTGACTGACATTCGTGAAAACCGTCGGGCACTAAGAATACATAAGATGACAGTTCCTATAGTCGGTTCCTAGCTTTTTCTGAGAACGCGGCTTTTGAAAATCATAATCTTTGGCTTCGTTGGAAATTCTTTTGATATTTCTTTTCAAACTTTTTTTTTCGCGACTTGTTTACCGCTTCATTGTGATTGTGATTTTGTGATACTTGCGTATCAACATTTTGAAAAAATTTTAAAATAGAAATGTGCTAGCTTTCTTTGCAAAAAACTGAAAACACTCGGTGTTCAAGATTTCGATTTGGAAGCCCAGAAAAATGATGTCAAATTTTCGGTCGTTTTTCTTTCAATTTTTAATTTTTCGGTTTTCGGTTGTCCAAAAAAGACTTGAACAAATTTTGTTGGTTTTTCTTTCTTTCAAAACAATTAAGTTACCAACCATTTGGTTGTTTTTCACTATTTCGAAACAATTATGACAACCAAAATTGTTCCACAAAATGACTAAAAGTGCTGATTAGTAAATGCTACACAGTCCATATTGTAATAACAACGCTTCAAAATAAAAACATGTCATAGCACAAGTAAAGTTAGCACATCAGTAGCATAGGTTATTATTTTGCATGTTTTTTGCGGTCACCCACCTAAGTACTAACCGCGCCGATTGATGCTTAACCCGAGAAACTAACTGAAACCTATGCTACTGATGTGCTAACTTTACTTGTGCTATGACATGTTTTTATTTTGAAGCGTTGTTATTACAATATGGACTGTGTAGCATTTACTAATCAGCACTTTTAGTCATTTTGTGGAACAATTTTGGTTGTCATAATTGTTTCGAAATAGTGAAAAACAACCAAATGGTTGGTAACTTAATTGTTTTGAAAGAAAGAAAAACCAACAAAATTTGTTCAAGTCTTTTTTGGACAACCGAAAACCGAAAAATTAAAAATTGAAAGAAAAACGACCGAAAATTTGACATCATTTTTCTGGGCTTCCAAATCGAAATCTTGAACACCGAGTGTTTTCAGTTTTTTGCAAAGAAAATGTTGATACGCAAGTATAAAAAAATCACAATCACAATGAAGCGGTAAACAAGTCGCGAAAAAAAAAGTTTGAAAAGAAATATCAAAAGAATTTCCAACGAAGCCAAAGATTATGATTTTCAAAAGCCGCGTTCTCAGAAAAAGCTAGGATAAACATACATTCACTTGCTCACAAAACATTTGGCTATCGTCAACACAACACTACACTCAATGCGTACTTTCAATCAAGTGAACATGTGTTTTCGCGACATATGAGGACCGAAAGTAAAATGATGACAGTGACATTTACTTTCGGCCCGCAAATACGCAAGCCCACGGGGCGAAAGTAAAATCATGACAGTGACATTTACTTTCGGCCCAAGGCCTGAATTTTTTTACTTTCGGTCACCATTTGAGGACCGAAAATACAAACTTTCGCAGTATTTGGCATAAAAAAAATATTTAAACGTCATAATATGTAGTTATTACCCATATTATAAAGCACACATCTATATTATAGGTCCAAATTAGTCATTTGTGTACCTGTTTTGGTCGATTGATTTTAGGCAATTTCGCGGATTGTAGGCCGAACGAAGTGAGGTCTACAAGCGAAAGTGCCTTAAATCAACCGTCCCAAACAGGTGCACATGTGAGTTTTCATGCAGAGGGCCGGAAACCCGAGAAAATTCGAAAAATTGCCCTCATTTTCGGCCCCGAAGCATGAAAACCATATTATGAGGTGTACTTCATATGGGAAGTAATCTCATAATCTAAGTAATACACTCATTATATCCGGCACACAGCCTTATTCATTCCAGTTTTTCCAATATGGGGCAATGCCATTGGGGCATACAGCCTTATTCAAAATAAGGACCGTGCTAAGTCCACTTATGGGTACCACCACAGCCACATTATTTTTTTCCGTGTAGATGCAATAGAATGACTTCAGCACGAGTTGCCTAACTGTAGGCCTGTCTTCTCCATGCCATAGACCCATACGACGAAGGAAACCATTTGAGCGATAAATTTATGAATTCTAGCGGAATACATCCTTGAATTTATGAAAACGTCGTGTATGCAGTAGCAAACGGTTGATGGAATATTGAAAACTTTCATTCGTAATACCTCTTTGTGGAACACCAATAATTCCCTTTGCAATGGGTAAATTTTAATAAATTATAAATGAAAATCAACCGTAGCGACGGAGGACATTCACAAACCATACTCTTGAAGGGGAGGCATTCATTCTGTTTTATTGATTTAATTTCATTTGTTTGTGGACCCCAATAACGGCCTCTTTCTTCCAATAACAAGTGCAGACCACCGGCTTCACCTGACTTCCGAACCGACGCCTCAAAGTATGCAAATGAGAAAATCCAGGTGTTAATTGATATCTTGCCTAAATGTAGGCCAGACACATGAATGCAAATCCAAATTATAAAGCTTGATTGAACTTTATGTTATCAATATCGATGCGATAGAAGTCCCGATCGGTTTGGTGGAAGACTAGTACTACATAACCACTGAGCCCATACATTGCTGCGTACACAGGAAATTTTCCAATTTTCGCGTGTGCACTTTGTGAGCAACCCCATTGTGTCATCATACGTACATTGTTATGTTATGTGTTGCCAAATAATTTATTCAAAATTGTTCCTTATTAAACGTGGTTTTAATGTCCACTCGCTTTCTGTAAATGTTTTTTTGATGTATAATTGGAGAAAATTGTTAGCGGTAACTGTATGTTAGAGGCGTAAATTATGGAGAGGTTATAATTATCGCTCATTCTAATACAAATAATTCACATACCATGATTGTCGTCGGGATGATAGAATGAATTTTGTTATTATGTAAAATCATTAAAGGTCCTATACAAAAATTATATTAGGAGGATTATATTTGAATAAATGTTCAAACGCAATCTTTGATTCCAACAGATTATACAGACTGCAGTTTTTGCACTGAGTAAGTAATCCAAGAATATCCTATAGTCTGTATAAAAGTTTTCACAAGCAATTTATCTGTCCCATAAAGAAAACCTAGGAGGATGGTTAAGCAGCTTTAGCTGCTTCGGATGTATCTCCTTTTGAGTTTACCACAGTGTTTCGATCATGAGCAGCGAGTAAGATATATAAGAGACTAGTCCGGAAATGAATTCACATTAAAATTTTCAAATATCATGCTCGCACGTTAGTAAGCGGGAGTGACGCAAGTCAACTACCAAAAATGTTTTAACAAAAATTTTTTGAGGACGGCGGAGCATATTTACAGCAAATTTTTGAGTTCTCCCCCTTAACTCAACGACCCCCAAACTTAGATATTTTCTAGGCATCAATACGAGATCAACGAGCTATCACACGTTACTGCAGCTTCAAAATTTGCCGATATATTGAACTTCGAAATATTGATGTTTGTATGAAAATGAGCAAAATGATTCGGCTTTCTTCCGTGTAAATTCTTTCAGTACATTTTTTTACTATTTTTCTAACAATAGTTTCCTCAACATCTGTTACTTGTGACGCAAATTTCTTTTTGTAAAACTTTCTTTCAAAATTTTTTTGGGTCAATATTTTGTGGATAGGAATTTTACGTACGGTGCACAATGCGTCACCCTCAGCTATATCAGTTATTTTGTAAGTAAGATAGAGGACTTGCGTCACATTTACCCTTTAAGGGTTTTTTGACTGATTTACACAACAGTCAAGTCAAGGGTTCTGACCCAAAACTACCGGTGAAACCTAGTATATTTTATAGATTTCTATGTTGTAAGGTAAGTGAGGGCATAGCTGACCGTGCAGGTGTACCTGACCAGCTACATTTTTCTCGGCAAAGGTCCAATGAAGGAAGCTTCATTTTTGGACGTTGCTCCCATTCACTTAGAGGTAACATCGATAAACGTCTGGAAGGGTCTAAAATTGAAAAATGAAAAATTTTCCTCTTCATCCACAGCAATCTTCCGAATATCCAGCGTTAACATCGGCATTGAATCTGCTGGACGAGGTATTCGATTTACAAGCCCGGTCGCAATGGCTGCGACGCGGAATTATTAATCGTTTATTGGGTGCACCGTGGGTGAGTCACACAGCAAATAAGAAAATTATCCAAGCGGCCAAATCATTAATTGAAGTGGACAAAATTGAGCAACTTCTGATGGTGATACTGTAAGTGTTTTGTTGATTCAACGGCAGTCTCTGGTGACACGTTTGTTGTTGTTACAGAAATAACATTTGGCCGGAAGGGAAACGTTCCAGCGGACCGGCTGCAAGGGAAGACAACACAAAATTGCGAACACGAATGGCTTCCCGCATTGCATTGTTTGCATTGCTTTCTGGTGAGTTGATTTGCGCAGAGTCGAATCGATTTCATTTTTCATTCCCGTGTCCATTTACAGACGACTTAAAGCATGTCCTTGGATCAGAGACGACGCGTCACGGTCTGTTAAATTTATTCCAAATGCTACAAAATCGTAAGCTGCACTTACGGCTGATGTTAATTCTACTCAACGATGTGTTAACGACAGTTTATCAGACCGACAGTATGACGCAGCATGTCACAGCGAATCGATAAGATAACTAGAAATAAACGGGGGGCCAAAACGTGATAAATCTGAAGAAAAAAATTTTTTTTTTCATTTTTCTTAGTTTTAGTTATTTATGTTCGCTGGATAAATGAATTTTGTGATTTTATTCCAATAAATGAATTTTATTTTTGTTGACTGAAAAATTGTGACTGAACGGATTCCGCGGTTTCAAGATTTTATTTGAAACTGAAAGACGGTAAAAGTGCCATATATGTAACGAATGAAACAGTCGGTCGATGGGTCGAATTATGTTTTTAACAATGTAGACGCATTGGAAAAGTTTGCCCGCAAATAGCTACGAAAAACAGAGGAGGCGGTTGAAATGATTATTCGACTACAAATTACTCATTTGATAAGTAAGCTAAAAAACCAGAATTTGAAGAAGAGTTGTCGCGTTGTGAGATTCACCATTTGTTAAAGCGTTGGCTCCGAGTCGTACTTAGAATATGTTTATGAAATGCAGAAAAATTGCCCTTTTTTCTTTTACCAGAAGTAAAAACACAATTTTAACCAAGAAAAGTTCAACAAGAAAATATGTCGACAAGAATTGTACTGAAAAGATTTTGCAACGATACGATGCTGAGGAAACACCTCAGTCTCATAAAACAATAAAATCATCTGCCACTTGTGGCGCATTTTTTTGTTGTAGAAATTTTCGCTATTTCCTCCGGTTTATGCTTTCATTGGACGGTATCGAGGGTCCTGGTATTGATCGAGTGTCTACAGACACATTTCAAAAATTTCCGCTAACAATTCACATTTTAAAAATGATGTCGTTTAATGTTTTGAAATTTTCGCGCAATATTCGCAAATCAGTCGTACCAACCACTACACTAAGTAATTTGACAATTCATGTAAACAAAGTTATAAACAAACCAGGTCTCTATTCTTATCATTTCAACTAATATCTGACTACTTTCTCCGATACAAAAATAATGGCTCACGTAAGTTTAAACATCGTTGACGCTTTGTGATGAATGCCATCAAAAAGAACGACCACCAAAATTGTATTTGTACTTTGCAGTTGCGATTCGGTTCCATAAAAAATCTATCGACTATTGCATTGGAACTGGGAGAAGAAAGAGCCCGTACCGAGTTGATTCCTCGTTTAACGATAATCACCTACGATGAGGACGAAGATTTACTGTCTTTGGCTGAACAATTGGGAACATTCACAGGTGCGTAACTGGGTGTCTGTCATGTTTTCCGATATTTAATCATATCGATTGTTTGCACAGATCTTATTGGTGGACCTGATTACGCTATGTATTTGATTCCACCTTTGATGAGTTTAGCCACTGTTGCAAAATTTGTTGTACGGGACAAGGCCGTTGAATCGCTTTGCATTGTTGCCGCTCAACATAGTGCGGCCGATTTAGAGACCCATTTGTAGTATCGTAGTACGCTGTGATCGTAATGTCAATAAATGAGTTTAGTTATACTGATACAGCAGTACTGTAAACACGTGTATTATTACTTGTCCTACCCGATATTACATTGGCGACGAGGATATCGAATCGATCGTGTGCATTGTTATCGGACAAAAAAAAAGGAATGATTCGGTGATCGACAGTGTTGAATCGCGTAAGTTAAAATTCTTTTTGAGTGAAACGCGTTTTGATGAGGAATGAAATAGCGTGTGTGCCGCGGTGAGAGAAATGGCGTCTGGTGTAAAAAAAATGAGGATTTTTTTTTTGATTTTCTGAAAGGGAGTGAAAGAAAACTGTTGAATTAGTAAGATGGAAACTGTGTACGTGATAAATGGCGCGTTGGTTAATGTACAAAAAGTCAATGTGGTTGTGGTTTATTCGGATGAAGAATGGATGTTTGCGTAGAAATAAATTAGTGCAAATGTCGTGATCGGGAAAGTAATCTGTAAAAGGAATTAGTGCGCCTAGTTGTGTTGACGTGAATCTGTTGTGAATACTTTGGCTACTTGAAGTGAATCGAAACTGCGTTAGAAGTGGAGAAAGAAAAGGATTGAAACGAGAAATGGATCAGAAATGGCGTCTCTGCGCCGTGTATACGTTATTGCTTGTTGACAGTTTTGACTCGAAATTTGCTGAGAAAAAGCGATCGGGATGAATTAAATTTTTCATGGAAATTTCAACATGACGGTTGGCTGGCTTAAATCACTACGACAAGGCGAATACATTTCATGGAACGAAAGGGCAGCAATATCGAATAGATTAAGATTGGCTCGTTCGGTTGGACAATTTTGGGAAGCAGAAATTTACCTTAAAATAACAAGGCTATCGAAATTGGAAACAAAAGATAAGTAAACAGAAATATTTTGCTTTAATATGATTGATGAGTTTGAGTTTTATGATGAGAGATGAGGTGGTTGAAATTGTAGTTCAATGGATGAGTGAGTTGCATGGGCGCTAAAGAAAGAGAAATTATGAGTGTCGTTTCGAAAGGAAGTGAAGGAGAGTTGCGTAATCACTGGTTAATAGAATGATTGACAAGGATTGAATTTTGTTAGCACGGCAAGGGTTTAGCTTCGGTGCCACGAGGAGGAAAGGTTTTGAGGCTGAAAAGAAAAGGGTTTTAAGATTAGAACTGAGTGTCAGGATGCGATGTCAGGATTAAATTGTGAAGCCTAGTGTGAGCTAGTAGTTAGATTTATTACGCAGTTTAGGATTAAGTTTCTAAAAGCGAGCCTGAAGAAGCGTAGCTATTGTGTTCTAGCTAATTGCTAACTGCTGGAAAAGGAATGTGAGAGAGTTGTTGCAGACAAGGGTCTGAAATTGGATTTCGTTATTACAGACGAAAGGAATTGGAATTATTGTTGAAGTGGGAATAAATTCCGTTCGGTGAAGGATGAGTTGACAGTTGCATCAGTGTGATAGCAACTGAGCGTTAGATTGATAAGCTGGATTAAATTCCGTTGTGCGGTCAAAGGATCGCTGGATTGAATTCCGTTGAGGTCAAAGGATCGCTGGATTGAATTCCGCTGAGGTCAAAGGATCGCTGGATTGAATTCCGTGGCGCGGTCAAGGGATCGCTGGATTAAATTCCGTGGCGCGATCAAAGGACCGCTGGATTGAATTCCGTTGAGGACAAAGGTCTTGGATTAAATTCCGTTGAGGACAAAGGTCCTGGATTAAGTTGAATGTTAAGACTAATTTAGGTCAGGCTGAATGAAGCATGAGCTTGCATTAGCTTTGTTGAGGTGTCAAGTAAAAGAAGGGTCATTGACTGATAGGATTGTGCTTGAGAGCCAGGAATTGTGTCTTTAAAATTACGTCATTTGTTAGAAGCGTTGAATCAGGAGTTGAATAAAGGAGGAAATGTTATTTAAGTTAAATATTTAAAGGTAGAATGTACTTTCAAAGATTTTTTTTCTGTTCAGATTTGCACTGTACATCTGCTATGAAGACGCTTGCAAGACGCTTACAGACGCTTTTGGTCAAGACTCGAGAACTGGAGTACATGGAATTGCAAAGAAAACAATGAAACAAGAAGGAAACAATGGATTAGATAATGTCAGCAGTTGATTACTTGATAATAATATTGTCATTGATTTGTATAATTAGTAATTCGTGGCTAATCGTAAATTGTTTGTAACGTTGTCATAGTAGGTTTTACTGGTGCTCTTCTGGCAGTTCTTTCATACTGAGAAAAGATGAAAAGAAGATAAAAAGAGGAAGTGGATGTAGTATCGTAGTACGCTGTGATCGTAATGTCAATAAATGAGTTTAGTTATACTGATACAGCAGTACTGTAAACACGTGTATTATTACTTGTCCTACCCGATATTACACCATTTCATTCCAACTCTGCGGACCCTTGCCTCCGGAGACAGTTATGCTTCACGAACCTCTGCGTGTGCTCTTTTTTCGGTTTGTTATCCGCGCGTTTCGTTGGCAGTCAAAGCAGAACTACGAGAAATTTTCCGGCAACTGTGCAAGGACGATACGCTGATGGTAAATTGATTTTTTTTTTGCTCCACAAAAAACCAGAAATATTTTCATCAACTGTAATTGTTACAAGGTTCGTCATGCCGCTTCGAAGAAACTTGGAGAATTTTCTGAAGTCGTTGGGTTAGAATTCCTAAAATCGGATATCATACCGTTGTTCGTTCAGATAGCCCAAGACAATCAGGACTCTGTTCGTTTGGTAGCTGTTGAAGCTTGCGTAATCATCGCCCAACTATTGAGACAGGAAGATGTCAAATATTTAGTTATGCCCACATTACGTAATAGTCTGCATGATTCGTCGTGGCGTGTACGTTTCATGTATGCTGATAAATTGACGGATCTACAGAAGGCCGTCGGACCGGAAATAACAAACTCTGATTTGGTACCAGCTCTTCAATATCTTCTCCGAGACGAAAAGGCTGAGGTACGTGCGTCAGCTGCGACAAAAATAAAGGAGTTTTGTAAACAACTATTCGTCGCCGGAGACACAGCCAATCAGGTGTCCATCACGTCAATTTTGCCATTTGTCAAGGAATTGGTCTTTGATATCGATCCGCATGTCAAATCGGCATTGGCTTCTGTCATTATGGGTTTGAGTCCCATTCTAGGACCACATAATACGATCGTGCATTTGTTGCCGTTGTTTTTGATTCAGTTGAAAGATGAGTGTCTTGAGGTTCGACTGAACATCATTTCGAATTTGGTCTGTGTTAACGAAGTGATTTTAATCGATCAGTTGTCACAGGTAAAGATTTACGCAAGTGGAACGAAACATTGTGTTGACAAAGTTTTTCTTTCAGTCACTCCTTGATTCAATCGAGAAATTAGCCAAAGCCACCGAATGGCGAGTTCGTTTAGCAGTTATTGAATACATCCCCGCTTTAGCTGAGAAATTGGGACAAGACTTTTTCGATCAAAAGCTACGTGGGCTATGTTTTCAATGGTTAAAAGATGATCTGCGGTCGATAAGAGAGCGTGCTATTTTGACGATAACGAAATTAGTTCAAATGTTCGGCTTAGCCTGGGCCGAACAGGCGATTATTCCCCAAATACTGTTGATGTCAAGCAGCAAAAACTACATGTACAGTAAGTCTTACATCACATAGATGATCATCCTATCGTTCATTCTCTAATCGAATTTTCCTCTTTACATACGCATCAGGATGGACTTGCCTGCTAACTATCAATGCAATCGTAAATTTCTGTGATAGCGAAACAACAACAAAAATGATTTTACCAAAAGTGTTGCTACTTAGTGCTGATCCTGTAGAATTAATACGTTTTCACGTCGTGAAAACCCTACAGAAAATTAGTCATTTAATTGATCCGATGATTTTGCGGCGGGAAATCGAACCGGTAATGGACAAACTGAAAAACTTTGTCACTCAAAACGCTGAAGGTAAGTTGAAAAATTCTTTCGGTTTTTAGCAAGTAGGGGTAGGGTAGGGGCATTTTCATAGATGATCCGCAATAAAAAAAATGTCCGTCTGTCCGACCGAGATGAATTCATTCATTTTTTCCCGATTGTTGTGGACAAAAGGTCAAATTGGGAAATGGGCATGGTATGGCCGGGCCTTCCAGAGATAGGGCCCTACAGGTGTCTTTTAGTTTTTCGTATCTACAGAAATACGTACTCAATAGCTGCATATCTAATGACGAGTAGAACAAAGTTGTTGAACATTGTTTTTGTTGGGCGGGATCGGCCCTAGGTGGTTTTTGGTTCATAAATCGAGTAAATTTCATCCGATTTTGCTAGGTTTTTGTTTTATATGGAAGATAATTGTATATCGAAAAGAATGTGTGAAAAGAATGATCTCTAATCATTTTCTTCTTACATTTTTTAAGTGAAACCACCATTGCCGCCAAAGTCAATTTCCAAAATCGTGAAAGCAACAAGCATGGAATTGGAGACAGTTAATCAAAAATACACGAGAGCGACGGAGACATATGAGACCAGAATAACACGATTGGAACGACACAATCAAAGGTTGGAACAAGAAAACCGAAAATTAAAATCTCAAATTGTGGACATGAAGGCAGATTTAGAAGAAGTAAAAAAGTTGTTCGTGCAGGAACAGAAAAATGAAGTAGAAGAAGAACAAGCTAACGGTAGTACCAGAGGATATTAGCTTAAGTTAGTTAGTGTAAAAATAATTTAGTTTAAGTAAGGTGAAACATATTGTGGCTTGAAATGCCAAATCAGCGAAACATGCCGTCAGAACAGTTGGAGCGTTTGCTGCGACTGAGCCCCGTACGACCCGTAAACCTATTACGTACGTGATCCTAGCGCGTCCGTAACCCTAATTCGTCAGTGACCCCAATCCTTCCGTAGTCCTAATACGTCAGTTACCTTAATACTTCCATCATCTTATTACGTCTGTACTTAAAATTATTGTCCACCTAGCCCAAGTGCAACATGTTTACGGCGTAATTTTAGGAACGAAATAGCGAAAACGGATGAATTTCACTTCATTTTTATCAATTTTAATAAAATCCAATATGGCGGTCGGCAGCCATTTTGTTAGGAAACCGGAAATAACGTCAATACCATTCAAACAAAAAAAAATCATGAAATTCGGTCAAAGTTTACTAAAGATATTAGCAAAAACACCACGTTCACTGTACAGCCGAGTAGCCGGATATGAGCTCACTCCAAGGGACCTAGCTTATGCTCCGGTGAGCCGAATTTCATAAACTTTTTTTTCCCTGATTGGTACCTTGGTATGAACTAGGTAGAAGGCGTCAAGCAGTTTTAACATAAAGGTTGGCCAAATTTGAACAAATTTCAACTATTTTCGCTTTATTAGATAGGACACCTAGATAGACACCGAAGGTTCTCTGCAGTGCATTTCATGATATTTTTTTCGTTGGCACCCTATTGACGACTGTGAAACGTTCCGGTCTCCTAACGAAATGACTGCCGGCTTCCATATTGGATTTTAGTAAAAGTTAAATATTTTAAGAATATTTTAAGTTTCTGTCAGAGTTTCACATTAAAGGGTTTAGATACGGATAGGTGTTTCGTACGGGTCGGCGTTAAGTTAAGTTTGCATTAAAGTTTAAGTTTAAATATATGTATGTGTTGATGCGTTGGTATGTGTGTGTTCGCATGTGCAAATAATGTTTTATTACCGGTATCCAAATCCGGTTTTTCAATTTTTCACGGTGCCCACCAAAATTTCCATATTTCTGGTCGTTTTTCGATCTCTAATCATTTTCTAGTCATTTTTCCACTTCCTTTCTCCTTTTCATTAGGCCCCACCACTGGGTGGCTCAGGTCATTTGACTTTGACTGACTTAATTTTTCAATTATTTCAGTCTTACTTTTCATTCCATTTTAAATGAACTTGTTTTTAAGAATATTTTAGAAAGAAAATTGGTTAAGACTATTGGCACTCAATGCCAATATTCATCATAGTGTGGCTATTGCGTCACAAGTTTCCTCATTGTCTGCCATTTGTGACACTTTTTGCGTATCAAAGCTGTAAGCGTGACTTATCAACACTGATAGCTACCAGCTAGCTTACGATTTGTGTCTTTTGGGAATTTGGGTTGAGAATAAACACTTGAATTTGGGCGTGTTTCCCGTTTAACGTTCTTATTTATTCTGCCATTCAAATAACTTTTTCTAACACAAATTCAGTGCCAATTCGATTTCACTTCGATTCGTCCTTATTACGAGTGGAAACATATCAGCCATATTTCCCGAGATTTGGTTGAAATAACTTACTACTAAACCGATCATAGCTCCCAAATAAGCGACTTTTTAGGACAATCCTGAAAACGTGTCGACTAGAATCCAAAATAACTCTTAACTTTGTCTTTGAATGGAACTTTTTATCAGCTGTATTTTCCTAGATATGGTCACGTAGCTCACAATTAAAACGCTAACAGCTCCCAAATGGGCGTTTTCTGGAAAAAAAAAACCAGAAACATGTATTGACTAGAATCTAAATCTCTATAAATTTGTCTTTAGACGAACTTTCTATCTGCCATATTTTGCGAGCTATGGCTTACATAGTCAATTAGTCAAGGGATCCGGTTTTTCGGCAAAAAAATCTTCTGGTATCATGTATACCAAGGATGTCCATTTTATTTGCACACGCGTAGCGTGTATGTTGATGTGCTTGAGGTTTGATGTTTTCTTTTTTGTTTATTTTTATTTATTTTTCATTTATAGATGTCGTCGAATTGGCGAAAGGGTTCGTTGATTGTTTAGAGGAATTCTCAATGATTGATCAAGGATGCTCAGATTTTCCCGCTGCTTTTGGAGACGGTGGCGCCTCAAATTTTTAGCCACAAAAATAAATTCAATTCATCTGAATACCATTTTCTTTCTGGGAAATTTCACGGTAACATGACTTACGAAGGATTTTGCCTTCTTGTTCACACCAATTACAGTTCAGATATATCTGTCTCGTTGTAAGTCATGTTAAAGTCACAAAATCCACGGAATATCCCGTTCCAAATAACTGTAAACCCGATTTCATCCACAGAAACATAACCTACGCTATTTTACATGCAAATGTTGATGTTTTGTCTCTATAGATGAATATCCCACTATCCCCGGAATCTGAGCAGGCCTAATACCAGTGTATATGTTTCAATCTAATTTTACATGGATTAAATTTTGATTCAAATTTAGGGTTTAATCAATACAAAAAAATTTTGTGGGCTGAACAAAACGGTTAAAACGTGAAAAAAACTTCAGAGTAAGATTTTTACGGAGCAAAAATCCTTGAAATTGACGATTTATGTGAAGTTACATTCAGAATTTGTATTTTAAGTAAAGCTCTCACCAAAGATTAATGAAAAACTAAAATAAAAGTAAAATTGAAAATTTAGATTCGACTTTTGATTGCCTGATTGACACTGTCATATATTTGCGGCACAAGGACGGAAAAGTTGAATATCGAATGTTCGCGTGAAGTTAGTTGATCCGAGGCGAATTACCGTGCACAAGCACGTAAAATAACATACGTAATAGATCATTTTCATAACCAAGAACCAAGAATTACCTAAAACAAAGGATTTGAGGTTAGATTTTGGTAGCTATTTTGTTTTTACTGGTAATATTGGTATCGTGTCTGACGTTTGCAAAGTCATAAAAAGTTTTGAAGTTATTGTTTTGGCTTATGTGATCAATTCACTCGCCTTCGGCTCGTTCGGCAAAGCTCACACTTGCCAAATCAAGAAATTTACAAGCAAAGACTTTGTCAAGAATTTATTTATTCTTCATATTCGTCGGGTTGCTGCATCGTTGGAAGGGAAAACATATTCTCCCAACACTTACAGTGCCAGTAACCGCTGTTCTACTTGTACTGAGAAAATAGTGAAAAATAGGTTCCCAAAATTATCCATTTGACATTGGGAAGATCAAGTTCGACGATGAGCTATGTGTGATCAACGCTTCGGAAGTTATGCCAGAAAATTAAATGAACAATATAATTGATAACTGATAATTGATAGTGATAATTAACAAGCATCATATACCTAACATTACATATACACTACAGTGAATATATAGTATTAAAAAAGCCAAGCAAATGTAACATCAGACAACTCTGACAAGTGTGAAGTTTGCGGCCCGAGCGAAGCGAGTGTCGTAATTCACACGATTCGCGGTATCTTATTGCAATATTAGACAGCTCGGAAGATTGAGAAGTTTGAGACCAACGCAAACCTAACATTATACAACTCTGACGAGTGCGAAGTTTGCGGCCAAAACGAAGCCTTATTTGACACGAGTCACGGTATCTTACTGCAATAGTAAACAACTCGGATCTTATTGGAACATTGGACAATTTGAACGAATGCGGAGTGACAAAATTTCTTTTTTGTGGGGACGAAGATATCAAATTGAGGGTGTGTGTTAGATTATTTCCCACAATTGTTCTAAATTAACAACTTAATATAGTCGAGAATGTTCATATAATAGCTTTCTAAATAAAATTCTTTCAGAACCTAGGTACCATCAACGTATAATATACATCTAATATAAAAGCAAAAATCCATTACGTCCTTCCATTAGCGTTTACGGTAGATTTTCTAAATGGGAAAATCTAATGATGTAAATTCTAGTATTTTATCGCATGGAAAACAGTCCATACAACGAAGTGTGAAGCAAGTAAAGCTGCTGCTACAACATTCTAGACTTCACACCATGTAGAGCTTTTTCTAAATTGAAGTTTTTCGAAGAGTTTGTATTATAATTCCAAAATAGTAATTTATGCAACTAGTTGCGAAAAGTGGTAGATTTTGTCACTAGATGTGATATTATGATAACCACGTCGTGTGACGAAAACTACTACTTTCGCAACGTGTTGCATACAACGTTTTCTGCAAACAGGCTGTGAAAAATAAACTTTTGAAATGCAAAACATAACTCTACCTTTAACATAAGGTAGCTGACCATGATGTGTGGTATTGTGACAATTTTTAACTTCGTACGTCGTTTTCTTGAAATCCTTTGACATCCAGGAGTAATGACTAACTTTATTATGCAGATTGAACATTTGGCTTCGCAATTAATCAAAAATTAATCGATATTTAAAGAATTTCTTTAACTAAGTTTAATTTTTTAATTGGATCGAGATTTGCGTTATGGTGTCCGTGATTTGTGGTATTTCTATGAAATTCAATAGAGACCAATATTTGGAGGTATCTAAAGCGTCATACAAATTATACCGCAAATCAAAGTCCAATAGAATCGTGCTTTGCGGTAAAATTTATTTTACATGTAAATTTAAATAAGCAAATCATGATCAGGTTTTCCCATCCGCACATCATGGTCAGCTACCTTACATTCAACTGTATGAACGAAATTATGTATGAACGATCAAGTAGACTGCATTTATGTTTGCTTCAAAAATTGGTTCAATCTATCAATTATTCATAATACAATAGTATGTGTCATGCATGTCATGCAGTACTAGTTCATACTGAAAACTACAAAAGCGCCACCTTAATTTTCATAGCTGAATACGGTAGTTTCGTGAAGCTTTATACTGAAAACTACAACAGTGCCATATTCAGCTATGGAAAAATTGCTGACAAGTGGTGAAAACGTCCGAGACATAAGTTTTCTTTCCTTTGAGAAACTAACGTTACAAATGTTGATTCTAGTGGCATAATAAAAATTATTAGTTCCGGTTTCTACCGCTACTTCTTTCGTCGCGATATGTTGGTGGCCTTGGTGACAGGATTGATTGACAGGCATATTCACATATCAAAACAAAAAAAGAGTTGGACTTTGTTTAAATTGTCACGAAATTGATGACAAATTGTTGAATTTGATCAACTGCAAAATGATATAAAACCGATAAAGTGCAAACTCAGCAATAAATGACGATTTTTAAACGAAATTCGAATTCAATGTTTTAGTGTGGAACGAAAAAATAAAATGTTTTGTTTGATGTTGAAAACTCATAACTGTAGCAATTGTTTCAGTTATGTTTTCTCTATAAAAAGAACCCACGAAACATGGAACTGAAATACGCAAGCTATTCGGCGGTGTTATTGTGTTTGTTAATTAATGCCTTCGGTTTGTTTTGGTTTTGCGTCACTGTACTATCATTGATTGGATTTTTGCTAGGGTGTGTGTGGCAGCACAGCCAGGCAGTTGCTGAAATTGGTTCCTATTTTTAGTTTCAATTTTCTTACAGAATCCTATCGGTCGTATATTTACATCATGGAAATGTTGACGAATTTTTGCAGAAGAATATCCAAGACAATCCACTGGATGACATCAAACCACTCGGGCTACACTTAGGTACGTAATTCGTTTGCTGAATGGTTTATTCACAAATTTTTTTTTTGGAAAAACTCACTTTGCTCCTATGTTTGCATGAATCTTTTTCAACGATTTTTCTTTCACTCTTTGTTCACCTTTCGTTGGCTTCCTATCCTAAACGTGCTCTTTAGTTGTTTTTTTTTCTTTCTTTGTTTCTTCAAAAATGTGCATGGATTTCGTATAAATATTTCTATTGGTTTTTTTGTGTTCTATTCGTCTAATCGGCAGCACCCGAAAAATATGTTCATTTTATTATCTTCCACCCTTCTGTAGGATTCGACAAAAAAACGGTTGTCCTAATAAATCCGAATATAAAAATTCAAACCGAATCACTATCCGCCAAGAAATCGCACGACCATCGAAAGAAAAGTCTTATCGATTCTGGGCTCGATCTGCGCACAGTAAACAATTGGCTAACAGTGACATAAAATTTCAACCTGACGTTGTTCTAGATAACAAAGAACAGCCGCATCATCCGGATAAACGGTGGAAACCATTCGACAGCATTAAAATTTACACCGATAAAATTAAGGGACATGACGATCATCACAAAGGTATAGCGACAAGTTTTCAAATAGAATGTTGTTCGTTTGTGTCTGGTGTGGCCTGTTGAATATATTGAAGATGTTTGATGAATGTTGCTCGAATTGTGATGTAATGAGCCAATGAGGCCACTTTGTAATGGGGTAATGAAAAGGAATGTGACTAATACTTGAGCGACCTTTCACTCTTTACACGGTCATGCGCTTGCTTGTTTAATTTTATTTCAACTGCTCTACAAAATCGCTCTATAGAACGCTGTAAATGCTGCTTTTGATCCAAGGTGGACTTGATGGACTCTTAGATAGACTTCAAATGTTACGAGATGAAGGAGGAGATTTTGTTGTGTTTTTTTCTCTTTCATTTTGTTTTTTAAACGCTCAAACAATGTGATCGAGTAGCAGCTTTGCAGCAGATATTTTTCCCTACTGAATGTTTTTAACATTTGACCTTTGATCGAAAATGTTTAACTCAAACGCACGTTGACTTATATCCTAACATTAGGTAACATTAGCATAGGAGAAGAATGTGGCTACCCAGTGGTATCAGTTCCGACAATTGTCGTCAAACAGCCCCAATTCAATGACGCAAATCTGTTGGATGAACACGGCTCTCCGAAACGGAAAGTCAAAGCGATGTTGAGTGGTAATAAGTCTGTCGATCAGTTGTTGCACACGATAATCGATTGCATCTTGCGAGGTGAGAATTTGCGTGTTTCATTGCTCTCAATTTTGAAACTGACATTTTGCGCTCTTGCAGACTATATTGATTCATGGTTCTGTTCCTTGTCGGACAACAAAGAGTTTAGCGAATTTCGTACAAGGAATTGCATCGAGGAGAGTGTACAGAACATTTGCCATAGGTACTCGTCCATTGTGTCGACCAATCGCTAGATTATAATGTCATTCATTTCCAGAATCAAAACCGTTCAATGGGTCCCTCTGATCACAACGAAACTAATCGAAAATGTTGCCACCCATTCACGACTCTATCGACTGGCCAGCCAAGCGGTGACAAACAGTGAACACAAAGACAACAAATCGAATCAGTCACCGACACGGATCTCAGTTGGTATCTGACGAATGTGAGCATGCACAAGAATGTGGCCAATTCGAAATTCTACACCGATCATGTGGATGAAAAGTCTTTGGTCGATCCGGAAGTGAAGTTACTGCACGCGTTCGTTAGCATTTGCGATACATTCAGGGACGAATGTTTGGATGACGAGGCGTTGGAGAGTGAGTAGCCTATAGTTTAGTGTGTCGATGACGTTATGGTTTAATGTTGGTTGATTAATCATGCAGAATATTTGACCCAAGTCACGCAAACGATTTTATATTTCACATTGCCCGAGACGGACTTTGCTTGCCTGCCGTTGAGAACATTCCTATCCACTTTATTGGCAAACGTTGTGTTCAAACCGTTGCTGGAAATGTTCTCCGATCCGGATTTTTTGAATCTGCAAATTGCGCGTTTGGTATGTCAATCCGTTCCGACTAATAGGTGTTGATGTGGACGGTCAATATTTCGACATTTTTCTTTCCAGTGTCCTAAGGAACCTCCGGTGGAATTTTTGCTCAAACTTCTGCGATGCTCGTCAGATTTCTCGGAATTGCGAGCCTGTCGACAGTTTATAACAAAAGAAATGGATTTGGTGAGAGAAACCTCCGGTTCTCGGTTCGGTTTCGTTGAAAACTAAATTTTTGTCTGATTCCAATTTGCAGAAATTTAAAGATTCGGCCACGAATCCGGAATTGAGTAGCTTGAAGTACACACAGAAATTAATCGATTTACGGCTGAGTTACTTGCAAAACCATAGATCGGGTAAGAGATTGAGGTTTCGATGGATAAAATTTTCCCCGTTAACAAAACCGGTTCCGCTATTGCAGGCAAATCTGACAAGGATAAGCCAATATCAAATATGCCAATTTTATCATTAGACGAATTGCTGAACAAAGAGATTGCACTGTCCTACTATTTGGACTACTTAAGCATCTTGAATCTGCAAAAATATGTGATTTTCTATTTAACGGCTCAGGGTGAGTGAACCAGACGTGATATTCGTTGTTGAGGTCTAATGCCAATCTCATTTGCAGAATGGAAACTTTCATTTAGTCGTTCAATGTTAGACCTACAGTCCAACAAAACGAAAACTTCCCGTGACGAATTACTCAAAAGTCTGCGCGACAAGGCACAAAACATATTCACGGAGGTTAATATTACACTTGACTACAGAGAGTTTTCCTCCTGAAACATTGACAATTCCGTTTTGTTCTTCTTCTTCTCCAACAGTACTTGCTTCCAACGTCTTCGAACTGTTTGAACATCGACCATGGACTGATAGAGGCTTTGACTATTAAACTGAAAGATCAAACATTGAGCCCCGAGCCGATGTGGTTCGATTCGATTTGTAAATTTGTTTACGAGAAACTGAAGGTAGTTTGTGGGCTCTCTTATCGTAAACGACCACAATTTCGATTTAAATGTTTTCCAGAATGAAGAGATTTTCCTGACAAATTTCTACCAAAGTTCCGCCTACAAAAAGCTCCT
Source organism: Bradysia coprophila (assembly GCF_014529535.1). Classification (NCBI taxonomy): domain Eukaryota; kingdom Metazoa; phylum Arthropoda; class Insecta; order Diptera; family Sciaridae; genus Bradysia; species Bradysia coprophila. Next base: position 7,750,700 of record NW_023504022.1, read on the forward strand.
GCTCGAACTGGAATTTTGCGGACAGAATACCGAGCACATTGACCTGGAATCGAACAGCGCTCAATTGGACACCGGCAGCGATTCGAATTCCGGTGATCTGCCGTACGAAGACGATGTCGATGATGATGAGCATTTTACGACCACCGATAAACGTCCGTCCATCGAAAATAATATAATCGGAGCAGCTTTCGATTTGTCGGTGCTGCCAATGTTTAAGAGTTGTGCGGTCGATGGCAATGGCTTATTAGATGTCGGATTCAAACATTCTCGATCGCATAGCGACTGCACGGGAATCACGCAAACGATGGCCGATATTAAGGTGAATTCGTTTCATCAGGAGACAAAAGATTCGGACCGAAAAGGCGATACGAAACATTTGCCGGCCGTTGACGCATCTGATAGTAATGTTGTCAAAGTGGACTTGTCGAGCTTAGACAAAATCAGTGCCAAGATCATTAACACTGCGATACATTGCGAGGGACAATACGCCGTGTATGCCATTCAAGTGTCGGTCGTCGAAGATAATCAACAGAAATGCTGGCATATTTATCGACGCTACTCACGGTTCCTGGAGCTTAAGAAAATTTTGGTTAAGAAGGTATCGCGTCACGAGCGTCAGATCAATGTCAGACCATTAATCGTTTGACTTTCAGTATCCTACGATGTCACGAGTTCCGTTTCCCGCCAAGAAGGCATTCCAAAATACTCAACGATCTGTACTAGAACACCGAATGGCTGTGCTGAATGATTTTTTGAGATATTCAATATTATGAGAGATTTTGTTGAGCCGGACACGAATGATCGCAAGATATCCGGTGGAACTGTTATACGAACGGTATAGGACTTTGTCAATGTTGAAGTGTCGTGTTCCTTGTTTCTAACACACGAATCTTTTCAGATCGAGACTCTGGTTAATCCAATCAAGTCTGGGATGCGAACGATAAAAAACATGCCCGACACTCTGGTCGGCGGCATTGCTAAGATTTTTCTCGGCAAAGGTCCAATGAAGGAAGCTTCATTTTTGGACGTTGCTCCCATTCACTTAGAGGTAACATCGATAAACGTCTGGAAGGGTCTAAAATTGAAAAATGAAAAATTTTCCTCTTCATCCACAGCAATCTTCCGAATATCCAGCGTTAACATCGGCATTGAATCTGCTGGACGAGGTATTCGATTTACAAGCCCGGTCGCAATGGCTGCGACGCGGAATTATTAATCGTTTATTGGGTGCACCGTGGGTGAGTCACACAGCAAATAAGAAAATTATCCAAGCGGCCAAATCATTAATTGAAGTGGACAAAATTGAGCAACTTCTGATGGTGATACTGTAAGTGTTTTGTTGATTCAACGGCAGTCTCTGGTGACACGTTTGTTGTTGTTACAGAAATAACATTTGGCCGGAAGGGAAACGTTCCAGCGGACCGGCTGCAAGGGAAGACAACACAAAATTGCGAACACGAATGGCTTCCCGCATTGCATTGTTTGCATTGCTTTCTGGTGAGTTGATTTGCGCAGAGTCGAATCGATTTCATTTTTCATTCCCGTGTCCATTTACAGACGACTTAATGCATGTCCTTGGATCAGAGACGACGCGTCACGGTCTGTTAAATTTATTCCAAATGCTACAAAATCGTAAGCTGAACTTACGGCTGATGTTAATTCTACTCAACGATGTGTTAACGACAGTTTATCAGACCGACAGTATGACGCAGCATGTCACAGCGAATCGATAAGATAACTAGAAATAAACGGGGGGCCAAAACGTGATAAATCTGAAGAAATTTTTTTTTTTTTTTTTCATTTTTCTTAGTTTTAGTTATTTATGTTCGCTGGATAAATGAATTTTGTGATTTTATTCCAATAAATGAATTTTATTTTTGTTGACTGAAAAATTGTGACTGAACGGATTCCGCGGTTTCAAGATTTTATTTGAAACTGAAAGACGGTAAAAGTGCCATATATGTAACGAATGAAACAGTCGGTCGATGGGTCGAATTATGTTTTTAACAATGTAGACACATTGGAAAAGTTTGCCCGCAAATAGCTACGAAAAGCAGAGGAGGCGGTTGAAATGATTATTCGACTACAAATTACTCATTTGATAAGTAAGCTAAAAAACCAGAATTTGAAGAAGAGTTGTCGCGTTGTGAGATTCACCATTTGTTAAAGCGTTGGCTCCGAGTCGTACTTAGAATATGTTTATGAAATGCAGAAAAATTGCCCTTTTTTCTTTTACCAGAAGAAAAAACACAATTTTAACCAAGAAAAGTTCAACAAGAAAATATGTCGACAAGAATTGTACTGAAAAGATTTTGCAACGATACGATGCTGAGGAAACACCTCAATCTCATAAAACAATAAAATCATCTGCCACTTGTGGCGCATTTTTTTGTTGTAGAAATTTTCGCTATTTCCTCCGGTTTATGCTTTCATTGGACGGTATCGAGGGTCCTGGTATTGATCGAGTGTCTACAGACACATTTCAAAAATTTCCGCTAACAATTCACATTTTAAAAATGATGTCGTTTAATGTTTTGAAATTTTCGCGCAATATTCGCAAATCAGTCGTACCAACCACTACACTAAGTAATTTGACAATTGATGTAAACAAAGTTATAAACAAACCAGGTCTCTATTCTTATCATTTCAACTAATACCTGACTACTTTCTCCGATACAAAAATAATGGCTCACGTAAGTTTAAACATCGTTGACGCTTTGTGATGAATGCCATCAAAAAGAACGACCACCAAAATTGTATTTGTACTTTGCAGTTGCGATTCGGTTCCATAAAAAATCTATCGACTATTGCATTGGAACTGGGAGAAGATAGAGCCCGTACCGAGTTGATTCCTCGTTTAACGATAATCACCTACGATGAGGACGAAGATTTACTGTCTTTGGCTGAACAATTGGGAACATTCACAGGTGCGTAACTGGGTGTCTGTCATGTTTTCCGATATTTAATCATATCGATTGTTTGCACAGATCTTATTGGTGGACCTGATTACGCTATGTATTTGATTCCACCTTTGATGAGTTTAGCCACTGTTGCAAAATTTGTTGTACGGGACAAGGCCGTTGAATCGCTTTGCATTGTTGCCGCTCAACATAGTGCGGCCGATTTAGAGACCCATTTCATTCCAACTCTGCGGACCCTTGCCTCCGGAGACAGTTATGCTTCACGAACCTCTGCGTGTGCACTTTTTTCGGTTTGTTATCCGCGCGTTTCGTTGGCAGTCAAAGCAGAACTACGAGAAATTTTCCGGCAACTGTGCAAGGACGATACGCTGATGGTAAATTGATTTTTTTTTTGCTCCACAAAAAACCAGAAATATTTTCATCAACTGTAATTGTTACAAGGTTCGTCATGCTGCTTCGAAGAAACTTGGAGAATTTTCTGAAGTCGTTGGGTTAGAATTCCTAAAATCGGATATCATACCGTTGTTCGTTCAGATAGCCCAAGACAATCAGGACTCTGTTCGTTTGGTAGCTGTTGAAGCTTGCGTAATCATCGCCCAACTATTGAGACAGGAAGATGTCAAATATTTAGTTATGCCCACATTACGTAATAGTCTGCATGATTCGTCGTGGCGTGTACGTTTCATGTATGCTGATAAATTGACGGATCTACAGAAGGCCGTCGGACCGGAAATAACAAACTCTGATTTGGTACCAGCTCTTCAATATCTTCTCCGAGACGAAAAGGCTGAGGTACGTGCGTCAGCTGCGACAAAAATAAAGGAGTTTTGTAAACAACTATTCGTCGCCGGAGACACAGCCAATCAGGTGTCCATCACGTCAATTTTGCCATTTGTCAAGGAATTGGTCTTTGATATCGATCCGCATGTCAAATCGGCATTGGCTTCTGTCATTATGGGTTTGAGTCCCATTCTAGGACCACATAATACGATCGTGCATTTGTTGCCGTTGTTTTTGATTCAGTTGAAAGATGAGTGTCTTGAGGTTCGACTGAACATCATTTCGAATTTGGTCTGTGTTAACGAAGTGATTTTAATCGATCAGTTGTCACAGGTAAAGATTTACGCAAGTGGAACGAAACATTGTGTTGACAAAGTTTTTCTTTCAGTCACTCCTTGATTCAATCGAGAAATTAGCCAAAGCCACCGAATGGCGAGTTCGTTTAGCAGTTATTGAATACATCCCCGCTTTAGCTGAGAAATTGGGACAAGACTTTTTCGATCAAAAGCTACGTGGGCTATGTTTTCAATGGTTAAAAGATGATCTGCGGTCGATAAGAGAGCGTGCTATTTTGACGATAACGAAATTAGTTCAAATGTTCGGCTTAGCCTGGGCCGAACAGGCGATTATTCCCCAAGTACTGTTGATGTCAAGCAGCAAAAACTACATCTACAGTAAGTCTTACATCACATAGATGATCATCCTATCGTTCATTGTCTAATCGAATTTTCCTCTTTACATACGCATCAGGATGGACTTGCCTGCTAACTATCAATGCAATCGTAAATTTCTGTGATAGCGAAACAACAACAAAAATGATTTTACCAAAAGTGTTGCTACTTAGTGCTGATCCTGTAGAATTAATACGTTTTCACGTAGTGAAAACCCTACAGAAAATTAGTCATTTAATTGATCCGATGATTTTGCGGCGGGAAATCGAACCGGTAATGGACAAACTGAAAAACTTTGTCACTCAAAACGCTGAAGGTAAGTTGAAAAATTCTTTCGGTTTTTAGCAAGTAGGGGTAGGGTAGGGGCATTTTCATAGATGATCCGCAATAAAAAAAATGTCCGTCAGTCCGTCCGAGATGAATTCATTCATTTTTTCCCGATTGTTGTGGACAAAAGGTCAAATTGGGAAATGGGCATGGTATGGCCGGGCCTTCCAGAGATAGGGCCCTACAGGTGTCTTTTAGTTTTTCGTATCTACAGAAATACGTACTCAATAGCTGCATATCTAATGACGAGTAGAACAAAGTTGTTGAACATTGTTTTTGTTGGGTGGGATCGGCCCTAGGTGGTTTTTGGTTCATAAATCGAGTAAATTTCATCCGATTTTGCTAGGTTTTTGTTTTATATGGAAGATAATTGTATATCGAAAAGAATGTGTGAAAAGAATGATCTCTAATCATTTTCTTCTTACATTTTTTAAGTGAAACCACCATTGCCGCCAAAGTCAATTTCCAAAATCGTGAAAGCAACAAGCATGGAATTGGAGACAGTTAATCAAAAATACACGAGAGTGACGGAGACATATGAGACAAGAATAACACGATTGGAACGACACAATCAAAGGTTGGAACAAGAAAACCGAAAATTAAAATCTCAAATTGTGGACATGAAGGCAGATTTAGAAGAAGTAAAAAAGTGGTTCGTGCAGGAACAGAAAAATGAAGAAGAAGAAGAACAAGCTAACGGTAGTACCAGAGGATATTAGCTTAAGTTAGATTAAGTTAGTTTAGTTAGTGTAAAAATAATTTAGTTTAAGTAAGGTGAAACCTATTGTGGCTTGAAATGCCAAATCAGCGAAACATGCCGTCAGAACAGTTGGAGCGTTTGCTGCGACTGAGCCCCGTACGACCCGTAAACCTATTACGTACGTGATCCTAGCGCGTCCGTAACCCTAATTCGTCAGTGACCCCAATCCTTCCGTAGTCCTAATACGTCAGTTACCCTAATACTTCCATCATCTTATTACGTCTGTACTTAAAATTATTGTCCACCTAGCCCAAGTGCAACATGTTTACGGCGTAATTTTAGGAACGAAATAGCGGATGAATTTCACTTCATTTTTATCAATTTTAATAAAATCCAATATGGCGGTCGGCAGCCATTTTGTTAGGAAACCGGAAATAACGTCAATACCATTCAAACAAAAAAAAATCATGAAATTCGGTCAAAGTTTACTAAAGATATTAGCAAAAACACCACGTTCACTGTACAGCCGAGTAGCCGGATATGAGCTCACTCCAAGGGACCTAGCTTATGCTCCGGTGAGCCGAATTTCATAAACTTTTTTTTCCCTGATTGGTACCTTGGTATGAACTAGGTAGAAGGCGTCAAGCAGTTTTTACATAAAGGTTGGCCAAATTTGAACAAATTTCAACTATTTTCGCTTTATTAGATAGGACACCTAGATAGACACCGAAGGTTCTCTGCAGTGCATTTCATGATATTTTTTTCGTTGGCACCCTATTGACGACTGTGAAACGTTCCGGTCTCCTAACGAAATGACTGCCGGTTTCCATATTGGATTTTAGTGAAAGTTAAATATTTTAAGAATATTTTAAGTTTCTGTCAGAGTTTCACATTAAAGGGTTTAGATACGGATAGGTGTTTCGTACGGGTCGGCGTTAAGTTAAGTTTGCATTAAAGTTTAAGTTTAAATATATGTATGTGTTGATGCGTTGGTATGTGTGTGTTCGCGTGTGCAAATAATGTTTACTATGCTGGTGCATGTAATAAGGCTATTACATGTATAGGCAATAACCTTTACATCACTCGCATAGTAAAACGTCGTACTACACACGGAAAATAAAGTGATATCTCGTATCACGATGAGTAAAAGTACCTCGGGCTGCCGCCCTCGAATACTTTTTCTCATCTGGATACGAGATATCACTTTACTTCCCTTGCATAGTAATGTACTATTTCTTACCGGTATCCAAATCCGGTTTTTCAATTTTTCACGGTGCCCACCAAAATTTCCATATTTCTGGTCGTTTTTCGATCTCTAATCATTTTCTAGTCATTTTTCCACTTCCTTTCTCCTTTTCATTAGGCCCCACCACTGGATGGGTCAGGTCATTTGACTTTGACTGACTTAATTTTTCAATTATTTCAGTCTTACTTTTCATTCCATTTTAAATGAACTTGTTTTTAAGAATATTTTAGAAAGAAAATTGGTTAAGACTATTGGCACTCAATGCCAATATTCATCATAGTGTGGCTATTGCGTCACAAGTTTCCTCATTGTCTGCCATTTGTGACACTTTTTGCGTATCAAAGCTGTAAGCGTGACTTATCAACACTGATAGCTACCAGCTAGCTTACGATTTGTGTCTTTTGGGAATTTGGGTTGAGAATAAACACTTGAATTTGGGCGTGTTTCCCGTTTAACGTTCTTATTTATTCTGCCATTCAAATAACTTTTTCTAACACAAATTCAGTGCCAATTCGATTTCACTTCGATTCGTCCTTATTACGAGTGGAAACATATCAGCCATATTTCCCGAGATTTGGTTGAAATAACTTACTACTAAACCGATCATAGCTCCCAAATAAGCGACTTTTTAGGACAATCCTGAAAACGTGTCGACTAGAATCCAAAATAACTCTTAACTTTGTCTTTGAATGGAACTTTTTATTAGCTGTATTTTCCTAGATATGGTCACGTAGCTCACAATTAAAACGCTAACAGCTCCCAAATGGGCGTTTTCTGGAGAAAAAAAAACCAGAAACATGTATTGACTAGAATCTAAATCTCTATAAATTTGTCTTTAGACGAACTTTCTATCTGCCATATTTTGCGAGCTATGGCTTACATAGTCAATTAGTCAAGGGATCCGGTTTTTCGGCAAAAAAATCTTCTGGTATCATGTATACCAAGGATGTCCATTTTATTTGCACACGCGTAGCGTGTATGTTGATGTGCTTGAGGTTTGATGTTTTCTTTTTTGTTTATTTTTATTTATTTTTCATTTATAGATGTCGTCGAATTGGCGAAAGGGTTCGTTGATTGTTTAGAGGAATTCTCAATGATTGATCAAGGATGCTCAGATTTTCCCGCTGCTTTTGGAGACGGTGGCGCCTCAAATTTTTAGCCACAAAAATAAATTCAATTCATCTGAATACCATTTTCTTTCTGGGAAATTTCACGGTAACATGACTTACGAAGGATTTTGCCTTCTTGTTCACACCAATTACAGTTCAGATATATCTGTCTCGTTGTAAGTCATGTTAAAGTCACAAAATCCACGGAATATCCCGTTCCAAATAACTGTAAACCCGATTTCATCCACAGAAACATAACCTACGCTATTTTACATGCAAATGTTGATGTTTTGTCTCTATAGATGAATATCCCACTATCCCCGGAATCTGAGCAGGCCTAATACCAGTGTATGTATATGTTTCAATCTAATTTTACATGGATTAAATTTTGATTCAAATTTAGGGTTTAATCAATAAAAAAAAATTTTGTGGGCTGAACAAAACGGTTAAAACGTGAAAAAAACTTCAGAGTAAGATTTTTACGGAGCAAAAATCCTTGAAATTGACGATTTATGTGAAGTTACATTCAGAATTAGTATTTTAAGTAAAGCTCTCACCAAAGATTAATGAAAAACTAAAATAAAAGTAAAATTGAAAATTTAGATTCGACTTTTGATTGCCTGATTGACACTGTCATATATTTGCGGCACAAGGACGGAAAAGTTGAATATCGAATGTTCGCGTGAAGTTAGTTGATCCGAGGCGAATTACCGTGCACAAGCACGTAAAATAACATACGTAATAGATCATTTTCATAACCAAGAACCAAGAATTACCTAAAACAAAGGATTTGAGGTTAGATTTTGGTAGCTATTTTGTTTTTACTGGTAATATTGGTATCGTGTCTGACGTTTGCAAAGTCATAAAAAGTTTTGAAGTTATTGTTTTGGCTTATGTGATCAATTCACTCGCCTTCGGCTCGTTCGGCAAAGCTCACACTTGCCAAATCAAGAAATTTACAAGCAAAGACTTTGTAAAGAATTTATTTATTCTTCATATTCGTCGGGTTGCTGCATCGTTGGAAGGGAAAACATATTCTCCCAACACTTACAGTGCCAGTAACCGCTGTTCTACTTGTACTGAGAAAATAGTGAAAAATAGGTTCCCAAAATTATCCATTTGACATTGGGAAGATCAAGTTCGACGATGAGCTAAGTGTGATCAACGCTTCGGAAGTTATGCCAGAAAATTAAATGAACAATATAATTGATAACTGATAATTGATAGTGATAATTAACAAGCATCATATACCTAAAATTACATATACACTACAGTGAATATATAGTATTAAAAAAGCCAAGCAAATGTAACATCAGACAACTCTGACAAGTGTGAAGTTTGCGGCCCGAGCGAAGCGAGTGTCGTAATTCACACGATTCGCGGTATCTTATTGCAATATTAGACAGCTCGGAAGATTGAGAAGTTTGAGACCAACGCAAACCTAACATTATACAACTCTGACGAGTGCGAAGTTTGCGGCCAAAACGAAGCCTTATTTGACACGAGTCACGGTATCTTACTGCAATAGTAAACAACTCGGGTCTTATTGGAACATTGGACAATTTGAACGAATGCGGAGTGACAAAATTTCTTTTTTGTGGGGACGAAGATATCAAATTGAGGGGGTGTGTTAGATTATTTCCCACAATTGTTCTAAATTAACAACTTAATATAGTCGAGAATGTTCATATAATAGCTTTCTAAATAAAATTCTTTCAGAACCTAGGTACCATCAACGTATAATATACATCTAATATAAAAGCAAAAATCCATTACGTCCTTCCATTAGCGTTTACGGTAGATTTTCTAAATGGGAAAATTAATGATGTAAATTCTAGTATTTTATCGCATGGAAAACAGTCCATACAACGAAGTGTGAAGCAGGTAAAGCTGCTGCTACAACATTCTAGACTTCACACCATGTAGAGCTTTTTCTAAATTGAAGTTTTTCGAAGAGTTTGTATTATAATTCCAAAATAGTAATTTATGCAACTAGTTGCGAAAAGTGGTAGATTTTGTCACTAGATGTGATATTATGATAACCACGTCGTGTGACGAAAACTGCTACTTTCGCAACGTGTTGCATACAACGTTTTCTGCAAACAGGCTGTGAAAAATAAACTTTTGAAATGCAAAACATAACTCTACCTTTAACATAAGGTAGCTGACCATGATGTGTGGTATTGTGACAATTTTTAACTTCGTACGTCGTTTTCTTGAAATCCTTTGACATCCAGGAGTAATGACTAACTTTATTTTGCAGATTGAACATTTGGCTTCGCAATTAATCAAAAATTAATCGATATTTAAAGAATTTCTTTAACTAAGTTTAATTTTTTAATTGGATCGAGATTTGCGTTATGGTGTCCGTGATTTGTGGTATTTCTATGAAATTCAATAGAGACCAATATTTGGAGGTATCTAAAGCGTCATACAAATTATACCGCAAATCAAAGTCCAATAGAATCGTGCTTTGCGGTAAAATTTATTTTACATGTAAATTTAAATAAGCAAATCATGATCAGGTTTTCCCATCCGCACATCATGGTCAGCTACCTTACATTCAACTGTATGAACGAAATTATGTATGAACGATCAAGTAGACTGCATTTATGTTTGCTTCAAAAATTGGTTCAATCTATCAATTATTCATAATACAATAGTATGTGTCATGCATGTCATGCAGTACTAGTTCATACTGAAAACTACAAAAGCGCCACCTTAATTTTCATAGCTGAATACGGTAGTTTCGTGAAGCTTTATACTGAAAACTACAACAGTGCCATATTCAGCTATGGAAAAATTGCTGACAAGTGGTGAAAACGTCCGAGACATAAGTTTTCTTTCCTTTGAGAAACTAACGTTACAAATGTTGATTCCGGGTGAAAATTACGGACTATGTCGTTGTCGATGATGGCATCCAGATTTCACAAATAAACACAAATATTTTCGTAACTAAAGCCGTGCTAAAGACGTGTGTGCGCCTATAATTTTTGGTCATAATGTTAACATAAGTTAAATACAATTGATTATTGGTAGAAATTCACCGAAAGCGCAGAAAACATTAAATAAATCACCCGAATTCATTTGGGCGTATAGATCATTTTCATGACCTTGTAAATGTCAGACACGATCCCAGAGCTGTCAGACATGTCGAAAAATATCGAATGAATAGAACGAACGATTTTCATGTAAAAACCAGTAAATTGAACGCAGTCAACGTCAATTAATTGAGGTTAAGGACTACTGGACGAAACATTTAGTGGGGTTACGTTGACAAGTACCGTATAATGAAAATGATCTACTAAGAGGTTTCAAAATGACGGTTAAGAGGATCCAAGCCTACGCTGAAATTGTAGCCTACATTTGTGCGTTTCGAAATTTTTGATTGCTGATATGATTTTACGAGAGCCCTTTCTAAAAAATGTACGACCACATTTTCGGGTAAAAATATGTCAGCTTTGAATAAAAAATAAAATTGTCTGTGAAAGTTTCATGTGATTTGAGAAAAGTGTACCTTTGATGCAAATTTCTCTTTCATCATAACACTCTATACTGAAAACATACATTTCTACAGGTTTAGCGACTGTAACAAAATGTACTATTTCACATGGTACAAGTAAAATATCTATTTTAGAATGACTTTTTGCTACAGCAAAATATGGATATCTGACGATTGATTAATACCGTTAATCATAAAGTGTGCGAAAGAACGTGTTATGCTATTTTATAAGACTATTAACAAGGTTTTACATGCGTTGAAAGCAGAAATTTTCATGTTTCAAGAACTACGTTCGATGTCTTAAGCATGAAAGATCCGTTCTTAGAATTTCGAGGTTGAACGCAATGTTCTCACTCGAAACGGCCTCATCTCATCAAACTAGCGCCATAGTAAATAAAGTCCAAAAAGCATCACCCACTCACTGACTCCGGGGAATGTGTGATATTGGGGTAATGAGATGTTTTTCTGGTCCGGAAGGCTTCAATATTGGGCCCGTATCTTTTTTTAGAATTTTAAAAAATAGTTTAGGCATGGGGAGCGAGGCATTTGTACAAATGTACAAATGATTCACCCACTCTCTGTAGATATTCCAAGAGATGGTGGATTCGGATCAATGGTATAAAGCGAGTGACCTAAGGCATCGAATCTACACATCTTCTGCCTACAAAGCAATATCATTCAGTGGCATAATGTTACTTATATCACCGAGTGACAAATGCTTTCTCAGACACTAAATGCATACTGAACTGAACGTTATGAATTGTTGTTGACGAATTTATTCAACATTAATTTTACAGTTTATATAGCGTCTCTACAATAGTAATACACACTAAGTAACATGAACACTAAATTTCCTCATTTTTCGGTTATATAAAACTATTTGGAATTCATTCACACAAATTTTTAAAGCTTATAAGTTGAGTCGCACATTTATCTTATTAATTTAGAAAACTATCATTTTTAGTGCTTGAATGATTTGTTATCAATGATTATCTACGTTGTAATTGGTGCATTAGATTGAGTAAATTCATTATATCGATTGTTGTCCTAAAACACATTTCTGTCTACCACAAGAAAAATCTTTCTACTGTGCTACTGTAACTGTTCTACTTTTTAATTGGGAAGTTATATGAGGAATGCAAGAACTTAAGATTAAAATGGAATCTCCAAAAATTTTATTTAATTTCAAAGGAATTTTCTGGTGGCAAGTTTCGAGTTTCGGCAAGTTTGGCATTTTGTCTTTTTTCATTTTTTTGATGAAATGCATCAACTTTTTCAGTTTTATGTAAAATTTTGCAGTTACAAATTGAATTATAAAAAATGTACAAAAATTGGTCGCTGTAAAATTTCTGTGATTGTTGGATTGCTTGTCATATTTGGTAGGTTTTCTTTATCAACAAAATTACTTTATTTCAACAACCACATGGTGTGTAATAAAAATGCGATAAAATTTAATGGACCTGAATTAGTGGCGTAAAGTGGTCTTCGGTAATATTCGAATTTATGTGCGCGACTTTTACTGAGAGTAATCGTACCTAGAGAGGAAATTTCGAACAAACTTACGTAAAATATGTGGTCCCAACATGAAATGCCAATAGTAAGGTAGCTGACCATGATGTGTGGTATTGTGACAATTTTTAGCCCCGTACGAAGTACAAAGGGGCTTATAGGATTACGATGCCGTGTGTAATTGATGGAATTCGAAGCAGACGGTAAGGGCAAAGTGTTTGCCTATGTTCATAGATGACGAATCTGCAATAAAAATTTTGTCTGTCCGTCTGTCCGTCTGTCCGTCTGTCACGTCGATATCTTGAGTAAATCAAATCCGATTTCAAAATTTTTTTTTTCCCTGAAAGATAGTCGAAATAGTGAGGCTAAGTTCGAAGATGGGCATATTCGGGTCGGCCCTTCGTAAGTTAGGGCCACCTAAGTGATTTAAGGTCTTTTGTTGATATTTATGGCAAAATAAACGATGGAAATGTAAATGACACGGCAAATGATAGGTATTGTCAATACCAATCCAGGAAAAAAAAGTTTTTTAAAATCGGGTGAGTGGACCGTGAGTTAGGGCCTTAGAAGTGAAATGCTACTAGGGCCCTATGTGTATTTTACATAGAACTCGAGTAAATTTCATTCGTTTTTCGTAATTTTTGTTTGATTTGGAAGGTAATCGAATGCCGAATAGAATGTTGTTGAAAAAAATTAAATTTGGGTCCTTGGCCTAAGGCCGCTTCTAGGGCCCTATGTGTATTTCACATATAACTCGAGTAAATTTCACCCGTTTTTCGTAATTTTTGTTTCATTTGGAAGGTAAGGAAAGGCCGAATAGAATGTTGTTGAAAAAAAATTAAATTTGGGTCCTTGGACTAAGGCCACTACTAGGGCCCTATGTGTATTTTACATATAACTCGAGCAAATTTCATCCGTTTTTCGTAATTTTTGTTTCATTTGGGAGGTAATCAAAGGCCGAATAGAATGTAGTTGAAAAAAAATTAAATTTGTGCCCTCGGACTGAGGCCGATACTAGGCCCTTCAAAAAAAATAAAATTTTAGGGCGATTTGAAATTTTTGTTTCATTTGAAAGGAACGTCGTACGGGGCTTTGTAATTGCGCTATGCGCAATTTGTAAGATGTACATATTACATAATAATTTTACTTTAACTACATTAACCGGCGCAATAGGTTTACGGTCAAAGTAGGGTGACAGACGCACTAGGGTCACGTACGCAATAGATATACGGGTTTGTACGGGACTCAGTCGCAGCAAACGCTCCGACTGTTCTGATGGCTCGTTTACTTTGAACGTCGTTTTCTTGAAATCCTTTGACATCCAGGAGTAATGACTAACTTTATTATGCAGATTGAACATTTGGCTTCGCAATTAATCAAAAATTAATCGATATTTAAAGAATTTCTTTAACTAAGTTTAATTTTTTAATTGGATCGAGATTTGCGTTATGGTGTCCGTGATTTGTGGTATTTCTATGAAATTCAATAGAGACCGATATTTGGAGGTATCTAAAGCGTCATACAATTATACCGCAAATCAAGATCCAACATGATCGTGGTTTGCGGTAAAATTTATTTTACATTTAAATTTACATAAGCAAATCATGATGACAGGTTTTCGCATCCGCGCATCATGGTCACCTACCTTAGTATGTATTTGTTCTCTTAATTAAGCGGGCAAAACGAACAATCAAAAGCGTACGCCTGGATGTATTGGCGTAACATTCTTCGTAAAATCGTAAGAAGTGTGTATCTTAAAAAAACTGATGTTGAGGGCACATTTTATCATATGAAATACCAGTCTAGGCATAATTTGTCTAAGGATTTGCACATGTTGAGCAAAAAACAGCTGTTGCTGTACATCAAAAGCCAATCTGCAATCTATACCACTGTCGTTTTTGAACAGTATGAGTGCCTCAACGTGGCCTAGTGCATTCCTTAATCAACTGATATCTTAGAGACTAGAGATAAATCGGGTTTTGGTATTAACCTGAATCAACTCGACATAGCTTCAGAAATTACTATTGAGCGGGCCGTGTTATGCCATGCCATCTAGAAAACACGACACTTAAAATGGGTTTTTATTAGTTTCCGTATGGGCCGAAAAACTGTTCGCCACCCACTCGATTCATGCACTTAATCCCAAAGGTGATCAAATTATTTTTTTTTTTAAGTCCGTTGTGCCTATCAAGTCAAACTTACGAATCTTTCAACTTGTTACTGACAACAGAATTTTCAACAAAATTTTTCACATATTCTCAAAGATGTAAGTTGATTTAGTTGCACGCTAGACCTATACTGTGAGAGTTCCTCCTTTCGCCTAAAAGTGCTAGGAATAAAAAATTTTTCAATTTGAGTAGTATAACAATATCCCATAGCTTCAGACCGCGGGGCAGTGATACGCACGTTGGCTCCTGATCAACTACATTTGGCACTAATTTATTGATTTTGATATTTTATAGAAACGGCTAGTGTATCCACACAAGACAAATAAATCTGTTACTTCAATTGCGTAAAGTATCTCCTAGTAGCAACGATAATTTTTGTGGTAGTTGTAGATAACAGTGGACTAGTCGTTTCCATAAGACTTAACCACTTTCGCTGGAAATTTTTCGAATTTTGATTTTTCTTAATTAACTTCAAATTATTGCTTACACGAATGGGTACTGGGAAAATACGGGATTCTAGACTAGGAATGTTATAAATTTAGAGAATTTTTTGTGGATGTTCACAGTCCAAAGTATGACCGATTATACGTTATCAATGCAACAAAACTATTACGACAGCCAATGTAATTCTAAACCAATCTGTGACGTGACCTCACTTAAAACCACCCAACAACTTTACCTCACATTTGAGTCAATTTTGGTCGCAATTTTTTTTTTAGTAAATACTTGAGTTCATTAAACTATTCTGACTGGCTAACCAATCCAGAAATCGATTGACAGAGCTTGGGATCTAAACGCGCGTCAAATTCTCTTTCAACCAATCTTCGGTCAGTTCGTCCAATTCCCTGATTTCATACACCTTCGTCAAGTCGCTTCGTAAAGCGAGCGGAGCGCCTCAAGGGCCGAGCGACATACATAGGGCTCATCTGTGGGGTGGTGGCTAGGTGTTTAGACCATTTTCGGGATGAAATTTTTTTCGAATTTTTTTTTCCATTTTTTTAACCATGTCTCATAACGTCGGGCGGGAACCGCCCGATATGATAGTGGTGAAAAAAATTTGAAAAAAATCATTTTTTACGATTTTTGAGCGAAAATGAATGAAATACAGCTTACATTGCGAATTTTGGTAGGGGTATGATGGAAGCGTCGGCACCCGGAGGTGCCATGGATCGACGCAGATTTTCATGAGCGACACGTAGATACCAAACATCGACCCATTTGGCTTTGTCTTCGAGGATATATTACTCAAAAACTAAATTTGGTCATTTTACGTTAGTGAAAAATTTTTTGCTCAAAAATGGCTCCATACTTTTTCTTCATATTTTCACCTTAGCCTCGACTGGAACGGCCCGATCGATACATATATGACTCAATAAATCGATATGTCACATTTTTGAGAAAAGTGAAAAAAAAAATTTTTTGACTTTCGGTCGACTTTTGGTTTTTGACTATTTGCAGCCAGTGCATCAGTCGGTGGGCTCAAAATGACGGCACGTTCAAGACCTATCTAACGATACCAAACACGATATGGTACGGTTTGAATTTTGGGAGAAAACACTTTGGAAGTGAGATGGAAACTTAGGGTCGGGAACACTTTCGCACTTGCTGTGCGGATCAGGTGGACTGTGGTAACGGGATTCTTTCTCTATTCGATAGAGCAGGTCCTGAGCTTTCATTAGACACCTCACACGCCGTGGTGGTTATGTTTTCCGCCGCACAAACACTCTTCAAATGGGTCACTTCGAAGCTACTCCAAAGCACAGTGAAGCAAAAATGTTTTTGATTGCCGTTTGGCCATTTGGAATGGCATTTTTTTGTTATATGGCTCATATTGACGGGTGAGTCAAGCCCGTTCGAACGCATATAAATTTTTGGTGGTGGACGCTCTACTGCCGGCACAGCGGTCGAAAATGCAATTTTTTGCCTTTTTGATATTTTGAGTGCGGAGAATCGATTTTTTTGGTCTGTTTCGACGGATTAACGCGTTTTAAGACGATTAGCGTTTATTTAGTGCATTTCGCACAAATATCGACAGTGGGAACAATGGAAAATTGTCGGTGTGGTTACTTTTAATGAAATTTTTGTGCGCTCAGTGGTCGTTTCTTTTTTATGAGGTTACCACTGACGACAGCTGTGCAACGGCAGTACGTTTCACATTTTCCGGCAAACATTTATGAAAGTGAAAAATATCGCTTATATCCAAGAACACATATAGAGTAGTGGATCGAATTTTTCCTATTAGAAAATGAATCGGAAATTCGCTAATTGAAAAGGGAAAAATTGAACTTTCCCTCAATACGTTACTTTCGTCAATGCAAATCTGATAGCCGGAGGCCCGGGGGTGTGGGGGTGGAACCCCCACTCACTACGTCATTTTCTACACTGAAATTTCTATTTTTTTTCTCTACAAAAAGTGGACAAGATTTCTAATGTATTGAATTATTGGTTTTACGAAATGAAGCGAAAAATCGCTAATTTAGCGAAGCCAAAGAATATTCCATTTTACAAAATATTGTGAGAATTTCCAATTTTTCCCGATTTTTGAATTGAACAGGAAAATCGCTATTTCAACAAAATCATTGAATTTCTACAAATTTTGAATTTTTCCCTTTACGAATTGAACCGAAAAGTCGCTAATTCCACAAATTGATGGAAGTTTCCCTTCTACAAAATGTTGGGAGAATTTCCAATTTTCACTTTTATGAAACGAACCGAAAACGCTAATTTAGCAAAGCCAAAGAATATTCCATTTTATAGAATGTGGGGAGAGTTTCCAATTCTTCCTTTTACAAAATAAGCTCAAAAACCGGTAATTCCACAAATTCATTTAATTTTCCCTTCAACAATAGGTGGAGAGAATTTCGAATTTTTTCCTTTTACGAATTGAACCGAAAAATCGCTAATTTAGCAAAGCCAGAGAATATTCCATTTTAGAAAATATGGGGAGAATTTCTAATTGACCTAAATCATGCAATTATTCCTTATACAAAACGTAATGAGAATTTCTAATGGAACCGACCACAACGAATTTTCCCTTTTACAAAATGAGCTCAAAAACCGGTAATTCCACAAATTCATTGAATTTTCCCTTCTACAAAATGTTGGTAAAATTTCCAATTTTCCCTTTTGCGAAACGAACCGAAAAGTCACTAATAATAGCAAAGCTAAACAATATTCCATTTTACAGAATGTGGGGAGAATTTCCAATTGTTCCGTTTACAAAATGAATAGGAAAATCATTGAATTTTCCCTTCTACAATATGTGGAGAGAATTTGGAATTTTTCCTTTTACTAAATGGGCCTAAAAGCGCTAATTTAGCGAAGCCATAAAATATTCCATTTTACAGAATGTGGTGAGAATTTTTAATTGCTCCTTTTACAAAATAAACAGGAAAATCATTGAATTTCCCCTTCTACAATATGTGGGGAGAATTTCCAATTTTCCCTTTTACAAAAAAATGAGAAAAATGTCCAATGTATCGATCGCATCGAATTTTCCGTTTTACAAATTCAACAAATAAATCGACAGAGAATATTCACCTTTTACTAAATGAACCGAAAAGTCGCTAATAACCCAAAACCAAGCAACATTCCCTTTTACAAAATGTAGAAAGAATTTTCAAATTTTTATTTTTAACGAAGCCATCAAATTTTTCCTTTTACAAAATGAGCCGGAAATCGCTAATACAACAAATTCTTTTAATTTTGCCTTTTGCAAAATGCGGGAGAATATCAGATGGAACGATCACAACGAATTGTTCCTTTTACAAAATTAACCGAACAAAGCCAAAGAGTTTTTCTATTTTTAGATTGAACTAAAAATAATTAATGAAACGGCCCGTTAGGATTTTCCCTTATACAACATTTTTTAACTTCTTTTTTCCAAAAAAAGAGCGAAACGGAACTCAAGAAGCCCAACTCCCCCCCGGACAGCAACTAGGATCAGTTTTTTAAGGCAGCTTTGCTGCCTTCAGCGCCGTCTCCCACTGTGCTTCGATCATTCTGTTTGCATACTGTGGACATATATCGTCTATGTATTGTACTAATCGTGAATCGTATCTCATTTTCAATCCTATCTCATCATAGCCCATATCCCATCATAGCACATATCCCATCATAGCACATATCCCATCATAGCACATATCCCATCATAGCACATATCCCATCATAGCACATATCCCATCGTAGCACATAATTCATCGTAGCACATATCCCATCGTAGCACATATCCCATCATAGATCATATCCCATCATAGATAATATATCATCATCATCATAATCAATCGTATATGATCGTCATCATCATCATATACGCTAATAGAAAAAAAGGCTAGTTGACAAAAGAATTATTAATGGACAAAGTTTTGGTGTTTTTAGGTAGTAAATAGTTCGACAATTAATATTATTAACATAAATAGCGTCTAAAAGTTAATATTTGATTAATTACATGGTGGTCAAAACATTGCATCAAAAATATGCCATGTTTGTGTAGTTGACCGCACCAAATTCCGTACATTTTTCTTCATGTGACAAATTCACCTTCCATGTGCATTGTTGTGTACAAAATGATGTGATTAAAATTCGTTGATATTTTGTGTTTTTATGAGTTTTTATCATTGAAATTGGTTAATATCAGTGAATTAAGAGTGAAAATGTGTCGAATAATGCGAAATTATTGCGAACAATGTGAAAAATGTCTTAATTTTGTAGCGGTCAACTACTGCAACAAGACTGGTCAGGTATAAAAACATCCGTTTTTTAGTGGTCAGCTACTGCATCAAAAACAGTGCTTCAGTAAAATCAGTTTTTTACAATAAAAATTAATTAATTGTCAATATTTCTGATATTCTACGGAATGGGAACAGATCAAAAATTCTGACGAAGGAAAAACTTAGCTTCATCGAAATCATCCTGAGATACTGATGACCAAAGTTGAAAAATTGCTTAGACGGTCAGCTACTACCTCGCTTACCTTACAACTTTCTTTCGCAAATAAAATACTTCTTTCAAGCGAAATTGCTCTTATTTTCAGTTCAAAATTGTCCTTAGAATGTCCTCATTTTTGCATTTAAATTGTCCTTATTTCCTTATAAGGACGAATCGAATTGCAGTACGAGCCCTGATGATCCCATCGATAATGAAATCATAAAAGACAGGTAGTAGATGCAATAGAATGACTTCAGCACGAGTTGCCTAACTGTAGGCCTGTCTTCTCCATGCCATAGACCCATACGACGAAGGAAACCATTTGAGCGATAAACTTATGAATTCTAGCGGAATACATCCTCGAATGTATGAACGTCGTGTATGCAGTAGCAAACGGTTGATGGAATATTGAAAACTCTCATTCGTAATACCTCTTTGTGGAACACCAATAATTCCCTTTGCAATGGGTAAATTTTAATAAATTATAAATGAAAATCAACCGTAGCGACGGAGGCCATTCACAAACTATACTATTGAAGGGGAGGCATTCATTCTGTTTTATTGATTTGATTTCATTTGTTTGTAGACCCCACTAACGGCCTCTTACTTCCAATAACAAGTGCAGACCACCGGCTTCATCTGACTTCCGATGCGACGCCTCAAAGTATGCAAATACTCTTTGAGAAAATCCAGGTGTTAATTGATATCTTGCCTAAATGTAGGCCAGACACATGAATGCAAATTCATCGCATCCAAATTATAATATAAAGCTTGATTGAACTTTAGGATGTTATCAATACAGTGTTTCAGGAGAGCGAAAACAAGTTAAATATTCATCAATGAAAAAAGAAATTGAGAGTTGAGCCCAGTTTAAATTTGTATGTGATTTCTCTAATTTTGACGTGTGACCCCGAGACCAGTTTAAACAAATTGATCAAAAATCGCTCTCCTTAAACACTGTGATGTGATAGAAGCGCGGTTCGTTTTGGTAGTACTACATAACCACTGAGCCATCCCGTCCATACATTGCTGCGTACATAGGAAATTTTCCAATTTTCGCGTGCGCACTTTGTGAGCAACCCCATTGTGTCATCATACGTACATTGTTATGTTTTGTGTTGCCAAATAATTTATTCAAAATTGTTCCTTATTAAACGTGGTTTTAATGTCCAGTGGACACTCGCTTTCTGTAAATGTTTTTTTGATGTATAATTGGAGAAAATTGTTAGTGGTAGCTACCTGGACACATTTATTTATTTATTTTCGTTTAAAGACCAAATAACAGGCCAAGGCCCAGTAACAATTCAGTCTAAACATTGGCAACTGTATGTATGTGTGTTTCCCATAGATGGTAAGTTGAATTTGAAAGAACGATTCGCGGGGATTCTTTAAAAATTAAAATAATTTCTTTGTACCTCAGTATAGCAAGCACGCCTTCCTTGGCCTAATTATGTTCACTATAGTAAATAAGTTTTCATTGCCTTGAGATTTGTGCATAAATTTCGGAATTTTCTCGTAATTTAGGCCCTCGCCATGAAACACGTATCTGTTGTGGATGGTTTATTTTAGGCATTAGCTTATCACTCTCACTTCGTTGAGGCTATAACTCGCGAAATTGACTAAAATATACCGTCCACCACAGATACGGTAATATTTAATATTCGTTCGTTGCTGTTCTGCATTTACCTCTGCATCTTGGGTCTAAGCATAGCATCTGAACCAAGCAGTAGAACAGATTTTTTTAACGGTCATTTGCCCCTTCATTTTTGAAAAATGCTACTGCGTTCCAATTAATTTATTTATTTTTATATGAGAAATTTGGACTACTGCGTCGAGAAGGTCCCTCTTGAAAATTCGGTTCTAGTGCTTTGTTCAGTGCTATGATCAAAGGGAAGCACAGAGAAACACTTTTTTATAATTGAATAAATTAGTTTATTTAAACCGAAAAGTGGGATGTTTTATTAGGCTACTACAACAGAAAAGTATCAAATCGGCATATGAAGCATCAATGGAAAGCTTGGATAACGTATGTTACGGAGCGGAGAGCATGTTAGTTGCACATTAGCAGTCATCACTACCGACACAGCCTTGTCATAGATTTTTACTTCAAACTAGGCATGCCCTAAAAGTACTTGACCTCAGCTTTTCAACGAACCCACTCACATCCAGATCGCACATATTTAGCGACCGTAAATTGTGTTTAAAAAACACCCAATCGACTTTTGAAGCATTGCTACCAGTAACCAATTTCGGCTAAAGATCTGAGGCCTATTTTGAATTCCTCAGGCCAAGACCTTTGAAACGCTATATCCATCCCAGACGAAATAAGTCCGATCTCGGAGGGTGGTTTTTCAAAAGAATCCCTCTAAATGTTTGTGAATACGAGAGAGCGTGTAATTTCGAACCAACGTCTACAAATTTGGTTTAAAAAGAGGCATTTCGATCAAAGGTCAAGTCTGAATATGAAGATGATCGGTAGAGTAGATCAGCAGTGGTCTGTTTTAAATGTCGAAATGAAGTCAGTTATTATTGATGAAAACTAGTCCGGAAATGAATTCACATTAAAATTTTCAAATATCATGCTCGCACGTTAGTAAGCGGGAGTGACGCAAGTCAACTACCAAAAATGTTTTAACAAAATTTTTTTGAGGACGGCGGAGCATATTTACTGCAACTTTTTGAGTTCTCCCCCTTAACTCAACGACCCCCAAACTTAGATATTTTCTAGGCATCAATACGAGATCAACGAGCTATCACACGTTACTGCAGCTTCAAAATTTGCCGATATATTGAACTTCGAAATATTGATGTTTGAATGAAAATGAGCAAAATGATTCGGCTTTCTTCCGTGTAAATTCTTTCAGTACATTTTTTACTATTTTACTAACAATAGTTTCCTCAACATCTGCCACTTGTGACGCAAATTTCTTTTTGTAAAACTTTCTTTCAAAATTTTTTTGGGTCAATATTTTGTGGATAAGAATTTTACATACGGCGCACAATGCGTCACCCTCAGCGATATCAGTTATTTTGTAAGTAAGATAAAGGACCTTCGTCACATTTACCCTTTAAGGGTTTTTTGACTGATTTACACAACAGTCAAGTCAAGGGTTCTGACCCAAAACTACCGGTGAAACCTAGTATATTTTATAGATTTCTATGTTGGAATTGTGGGTTGAAGAACGGTTAAATTGTGAACAAAATTTGTAATTAATTTTTGGTGATTGTACTCGAAATATCTGGATTTCCACAACATCAATTTTCGAGGTTTCTTCGGACTTGTATGAGTCAGATTCAAGATTTTTAAGATAAAGATTAATTCTCATCAAGATTTCGAGAAATAAAATACAGTCAGAGGCAGTGAAATTTTAGCATGAATTTGCTTCAGCTGTTTTCCAGGTTTTCCAACATTTTTATCATTTTGTGCTCTTTGCCTCCCCATCAACAAATCTAAAGTCGTCGCCACTGACAAGCATAACTACCAAAAAAGCCGTCCAACAGCAACGAACAATATTTTTTTATTATTAATAAATGATTGCAGTGTAACCACCTAATCCTTTCCTGACTACATGTCTCCGCTTCTTAAGAGCAAGCTTCACATTGCACATTTGTAGCCTACATTTGGGCACAAAAATATTACATTTTTGACGATAATATTACCCTCGCATCTTTTTTTGGAAAAAGTAAAAACATCGTTTGGTGTTGAAATGTGTTAGCTTTGAATAAAAAATAGAAAGGTGTGTGGTGATGTAACCTGGGTCCGAGAAAACTCAAAATTT
The DNA here is from genome assembly GCF_014529535.1 of Bradysia coprophila. Classification (NCBI taxonomy): domain Eukaryota; kingdom Metazoa; phylum Arthropoda; class Insecta; order Diptera; family Sciaridae; genus Bradysia; species Bradysia coprophila. The sequence continues at coordinate 7,774,338 of NW_023504022.1, forward strand.
GTGTCAATTTTCATGAACTATTGAGTTTTCTCCAACTTAGGTTACAGCATCACAAAACTTTCTATTTTTTATTCAAAGCTAACACATTTCAGCACCAAACGATGTTTTTACTTTTTCCAAAAAGGATGCGAGGGCAATATTATCGTCAAAAATGTAACATTTTTGTGCCCAAATGTAGGCTACAAATTTGCCATTTGAAGATTGCTTTTAATCTATGGTCATTGGTGAAAACTAATGTGCATTCTTTAGTTAGTGATTGTATTAGTGATTGTGGGAAATCTCGAGCTGTTTTGTGTCAGAATATATTTATATTGAAACGCTCAGTCAGAGCTCTCTGCGTCCTCCTCCATTTTTATTGCTTAGTGTTCTTTAAAATGTTGAACAGCCTGTACGACGAATTCAAAATCTGCAATAAAATTGCAACATTGACTAAACCGACTGACCAAGAAAGCTTCGCCTACCTTAGTAAATGTTACCAATGTTAACGGATACAATTTATCCTTTAGCATCGAATACGATCGCTTCAAGTATTCACCAAAAATGATTATGCATTTCTGGGTCGAATGTGGTTGCCCGATCCATTCGCTTTCAAACAAACTGTATGAAAGGGTACTACTCGACAACATAATCTCATTCCCGAAATACGTTATCATGAACAATTCAGCAGTGTTGAATAAAAATAGATAGACGTGAACTAAGCGCTCCACAATGTTGGCACTTATATCCTGGAAATAAATCGAAAATTTTAATTTTGATTGCATAACCGTACGGATTGGTTTCATGCATACGAAGGCCAAGCAATAAATTGAACCGCAAATGCATAGGCTACTGGTGGCGAATTGCAACAGAAACAATTTTGATAAAAATGATTCCACTTCGTCGATTATTCTGATAAAAAAAAGGAGAAAATATTCAACCGTGTCGACAGATAGCATTTAACATAAGTGTTACCCATACCCCTTTAAATGAAGGTGACCTTCAATCGACGCCTGTAAGTCCTGATAAAAAATGGCCTGTTGTTCGTTAACCGACATTTTCACTTTTCCTGCGGTTCGTCCCATGTTTTTCATTTCCATTCCCAAAATTCTATATCTTATTGAACAGTGCAGCAATAAATACCAAATGATAACGGAAAACGTTATCGCCAAAATCTCTATAACATATTCGGTAACAATGAAAATGTACGCCATCCAAAACCCAATTTCACTATTTTTCCAATCCAATGGAAACGCAATATTCACAAGAAGTGACTTCTTACTTCCAAGAAATGGGACAACTACACATCCCAATGTCGCACACATAGTACCATACACGCACATTTTCAAAAAATTGATAAATCTTTCCACTTTGTCGTTGAAAAATGCGAGCCCTTCTTCATCTCGAATTGTGAAAACACAAATCCGATCTAAAAACTCCACAATTTCCGTCTGCTTCCAAAGGAACATCCAATTTTTAATATTCAGAACTGCGCAAATAAGTGCGGTTTCCGCTAAGAAAATGGTTTCATCAACACTCTCTGCTTTATATGATCCCATCGATAATGAAATCATAAATGACAGGTAGTAGATGCAATAGAATGACTTCAACACGAGTTGCCTAACTGTAGGCCTGTCTTCTCCATGCCATAGACCCATACGACGAAAGAGAGAAATCATTTGAGCGATAAACTTATGAATTCTAGCGCAATACATCCTCGAATGTATGCACGTCGTGTATGCAGTAGCAAACGGTTGATTGAATATTGAAAACTCTCATTTGTGAAAACTCTATGTGGAACACCAATAATTCCCTTTGCAATGGGTAAATTTTAATAAATTATAAATATAAAGTCTAATGTTTGTTTTTTTGTCTGCAGACATGTCTGTAGGAGCCCAGGCGGAAACATGAAACTTGGCACACCGACAAATAAGGAAAAAGTGTGAAAAACGCGTCAAATTTTTTTTTTTGCGTTTTTTGACGCACATGAAATTTTTTGATGCGTTAAAATTTGTTTTGATATTTTGTCATTAATCCCAAGCAAAGCCGGGTACTGCAGTAATTATAAATCAACCGCAGCGACGGAGGCCATTCACAAACTACGTAATATACTCTTGAATGGGAGGCATCCACTCTGTGCATTTCTGTTTGTGATTTCATTTCATTTGTTTAGATACCTCACTACACCAACAGTCTTTTGCTGCCAATAACAAGTGCAGAGCTTGACCTGGCTTCCGAACCACACCTCAAATAATGCAAACACTCTCTGAGAAAAGTCAGGTGTCAGTTGATATCTCGCCTAAATGTAGACTAGACACATGATAAATTTATAAATGGAACCCGGTTCGTTTTGGTGGAAGACAATATTACATAACCACTGACCCATCCCGTCCATACATTGCTTCGTACACAGGAAATTTTCTATTTTTCGTGTGCGCACTTTGTGAGCAGCCCCATAGTGTCATCATACATACATCGCCAAATTAATTATTCAAAATTGTTCCTTATTAAACGTGGTTTCAATGTCCACTCGTTTTCTGCAAATGTTTTTTTAATGTATAATTGGAGAAAATTGTTTTTATTTTGTAGCGGTAGCTAAACGGACACAATGGCAACTGTCTGGGATTTAAAATTAATATAGCAACTTTGTACCTGACTAAAGAGCGAACGGAGGCCTCCTAATTTACCTATTTACCTTTGCTAAATGTATAGCTCATACCTAATCACGGCAGAGTAAAATAGACCAGGCAGACAGGAGCCGTTCATTTTTGAAAATTCAATTGGGTCCCTTGTCACCAGGGACTATTTTAAGGAAAACGTTTTCCCGATTTTCCTTATTTTCCTTCATTTTATCGATTTTCCCAATTTTCCTTATTTTTCCTTATTTTCCTGAATTTTTCCGATTTTACCGATTTTACATTAATTCTAAATTACACTTCAAATTACACTATGGTTTGATGGTTGGACATTTGTGGACGATTTCGAGTCCTTTTTTCTATCCAATGAAGAAAATAACTTGTAATGAATGGCGAACTAGACCAGCATCCTCACACATTGCGACATTTCACAATATTTAAATACTAATTTTTTATTTTTTTATTCTGATGACTTTACAATAATTCAGATTCAAACTTTAATACAACATCTCAAATCAAACATTTATCTCGAGGTTAACTAGTCCATCGCGTAGGCACTTATAATAAGTAAATATAATTCTATCTAATAGAATCACACAATGAGTACTGAGTAAAGGATTTTGTTCGTAAAGTAAGACCAAGACCCGGTGCTTGATCATACGCAAAAAGTAAACGTATGTCTGAGGTGCTTGAATTTCATCGTTTGAAAAATAATTAATTTAAACGGCGAATTTCATCGTTTGAAAAATAATTAATTTAAACGTCGAATTTCATCGTTTGGAAAATAATTAATTTAAACGTCGAATTTCATCGTTTGGAAAATAATTAATTTAAACGTCGAATTTCATCGTTTGAAAAATAATTAATTTAAACGTCGAATTTCATCGTTCGAAAAATAATTAATTCAAACGTCGAATTTCATCGTTTGAAAAATAATTAATTTAAACGTCGAATTTCATCGTTTGAAAAATAATTAATTTAAACGTCGAATTTCATCGTTTGGAAAATAATTAATTTAAACGTCGAATTTCATCGTTTGAAAAATAATTAATTTAAACGGCAAATTTCATCGTTTGGAAAATAATTAATTTAAACGTCGAATTTCATCGTTTGGAAAATAATTAATTTAAACGTCGAATTTCATCGTTTGGAAAATAATTAATTTAAACGTCGAATTTCATCGTTTGAAAAATAATTAATTTAAACGTCGAATTTCATCGTTTGGAAAATAATTAATTTAAACGTCGAATTTCATCGTTTGAAAAATAATTAATTTAAACGGCGAATTTCATCGTTTGGAAAATAATTAATTTATTATAGTAGAGACGGCATGGAGAACGGACGTGTTTTTACGTCGCTCTCTAAAATGCGTTTTCGTCTTGCATTGCGCTACAAAATTTTGATTTTGTGAATTTGTAATTCAATAATTGTAATTCAACAATATAATTAGTCCATTTAGATTTGTTTTCCTGTGCTTGTCTATTTTTTTGCTGTGATTTTATACAAGTATTCATGTATCATGTTCGTTTGCTTTTGTATAAAAGTGGTGCGTACAAAGAAGTTCATTGTTCTTTTGTTTGTGGTCATGCGGTTTTCATTTCGACTTTTGTTCTCTCGGGTTTATAACCTAGATTCACTGTGAGCTGTCTCACGACAATAAATAGTTCTAATCGAGCTATGAAATGAATTAAACGATGCCCCAGTCGGGCTTCGTCTCACGGCGAAATAGTTCTAATCGAGCTATAGCGATTAATTACATCGTGCCCAAGTCGGGCTTTGTCTCACGACAAAAAATAGTTCTAGTCGAGCTATGCAACGAAACCCTAGTCGGGTTTTGTGTAACAAACGTCCCTAGTCGGTCTATGTAATAATAATAAAAAAAAAAAAAAAACGTAAGCCCTGGTCGGGCCCTGTCTCACGACAAAATTCACGGCTCTAGTCGAGCTAAGTAGAAATTGAACATATCAGGCCTTGTCGGGATTTGTTACACGACGAATTTCTAGTCGAGCTATGTAAAAGAGAACAAGTCGAGCTTTGTTAATGGCAATTGGAGTTCCAGAAGGAATATTCGCTTGTAAGCGTTCCACGTAATCGTTTGTTTGTGTAATTACTACTACACACCCACTACAGGTGCCAATGCCGAGCATTTGTACATTTGTAGGTATAATTGCTTGGGTAACATCACCATTAACATACGGTAACATCAAAATAGTGCACTGAAGGGATATTCTTAACTACATACGTGTAGTATGGAAAGTTTCCGCTCTAAATACATATGCAGTGCACGTCGGCACCAACTTTTTATAAATTTATTTTTCCAAAAGGGTGAGCACAATGGGCCCACAGGCAGCCTAAGTGCAGTATGACTGAGTAACTAGTCATACGCCCTATTTAATAAATAAATAAATAAACGTCGAATTTCATCGTTTGAAAAATAATTAATTTAAACGGCGAATTTCATCGTTTGGAAAATAATTAATTTAAACGTCGAATTTCATCGTTTCGAAAATAATTAATTTAAACGTCGAATTTCATCGTTTGGAAAATAATTAATTTAAACGTCGAATTTCATCGTTTGGAAAATAATTAATTTAAACGTCGAATTTCATCGTTTGAAAAATAATTAATTTAAACGTCGAATTTCATCGTTTGGAAAATAATTAATTTAAACGTCGAATTTCATCGTTTGGAAAATAATTAATTTAAACGTCGAATTTCATCGTTTGAAAAATAATTAATTTAAACGTCGAATTCCATCGTTTGAAAAATAATTAATTTAAACGGCGAATTTCATCGTTTGGAAAATAATTAATTTAAACGGCGAATTTCATCGTTTGGAAAATAATTAATTTAAACGTCGAATTTCATCGTTTGGAAAATAATTAATTTAAACGTCGAATTTCATCGTTTGGAAAATAATTAATTTAAACGTCGAATTTCATCGTTTGGAAAATAATTAATTTAAACGTCGAATTTCATCGTTTGGAAAATAATTAATTTAAACGTCGAATTTCATCGTTTGGAAAATAATTAATTTAAACGTCGAATTTCATCGTTTGGAAAATAATTAATTTAAACGTCGAATTTCATCGTTTGAAAAATAATTAATTTAAACGTCGAATTTCATCGTTTGAAAAATAATTAATTTAAACGTCGAATTTCATCGTTTGGAAAATAATTAATTTAAACGTCGAATTTCATCGTTTGGAAAATAATTAATTTAAACGTCGAATTTCATCGTTTGGAAAATAATTAATTTAAACGTCGAATTTCATCGTTTGAAAAATAATTAATTTAAACGTCGAATTTCATCGTTTGGAAAATAATTAATTTAAACGTCGAATTTCATCGTTTGAAAAATAATTAATTTAAACGTCGAATTTCATCGTTTGGAAAATAATTAATTTAAACGTCGAATTTCATCGTTTGGAAAATAATTAATTTAAACGTCGAATTTCATCGTTTGGAAAATAATTAATTTAAACGTCGAATTTCATCGTTTGAAAAATAATTAATTTAAACGTCGAATTTCATCGTTTGAAAAATAATTAATTTAAACGTCGAATTTCATCGTTTGGAAAATAATTAATTTAAACGTCGAATTTCATCGTTTGGAAAATAATTAATTTAAACGTCGAATTTCATCGTTTGAAAAATAATTAATTTAAACGTCGAATTTCATCGTTTGAAAAATAATTAATTTAAACGTCGAATTTCATCGTTTGAAAAATAATTAATTTAAACGTCGAATTTCATCGTTTGGAAAATAATTAATTTAAACGTCGAATTTCATCGTTTGAAAAATAATTAATTTAAACGTCGAATTTCATCGTTTGAAAAATAATTAATTTAAACGTCGAATTTCATCGTTTGAAAAATAATTAATTTAAACGTCGAATTTCATCGTTTGGAAAATAATTAATTTAAACGTCGAATTTCATCGTTTGGAAAATAATTAATTTAAACGTCGAATTTCATCGTTTGAAAAATAATTAATTTAAACGTCGAATTTCATCGTTTGAAAAATAATTAATTTAAACGTCGAATTTCATCGTTTGGAAAATAATTAATTTAAACGTCGAATTTCATCGTTTGGAAAATAATTAATTTAAACGTCGAATTTCATCGTTTGGAAAATAATTAATTTAAACGTCGAATTTCATCGTTTGAAAAATAATTAATTTAAACGTCGAATTTCATCGTTTGAAAAATAATTAATTTAAACGTCGAATTTCATCGTTTGAAAAATAATTAATTTAAACGTCGAATTTCATCGTTTGGAAAATAATTAATTTAAACGTCGAATTTCATCGTTTGAAAAATAATTAATTTAAACGTCGAATTTCATCGTTTGAAAAATAATTAATTTAAACGTCGAATTTCATCGTTTGAAAAATAAATAATTTAAACGTCGAATTTCATCGTTTGGAAAATAATTAATTTAAACGTCGAATTTCATCGTTTGGAAAATAATTAATTTAAACGTCGAATTTCATCGTTTGGAAAAATAATTAATTTAAACGTCGAATTTCATCGTTTGGAAAATAATTAATTTAAACGTCGAATTTCATCGTTTGGAAAATAATTAATTTAAACGTCGAATTTCATCGTTTGGAAAATAATTAATTTAAACGTCGAATTTCATCGTTTGGAAAATAATTAATTTAAACGTCGAATTTCATCGTTTGGAAAATAATTAATTTAAACGTCGAATTTCATCGTTTGGAAAAATAATTAATTTAAACGTCGAATTTCATCGTTTGAAAAATAATTAATTTAAACGTCGAATTTCATCGTTTGGAAAAATAATTAATTTAAACGTCGAATTTCATCGTTTGAAAAATAATTAATTTAAACGTCGAATTTCATCGTTTGGAAAAATAATTAATTTAAACGTCGAATTTCATCGTTTGGAAAATAATTAATTTAAACGTCGAATTTCATCGTTTGGAAAATAATTAATTTAAACGTCGAATTTCATCGTTTGAAAATAATTAATTTAAACGTCGAATTTCATCGTTTGAAAAATAATTAATTTAAACGTCGAATTTCATCGTTTGGAAAATAATTAATTTAAACGTCGAATTTCATCGTTTGGAAAATAATTAATTTAAACGTCGAATTTCATCGTTTGGAAAATAATTAATTTAAACGTCGAATTTCATCGTTTGGAAAAATAATTAATTTAAACGTCGAATTTCATCGTTTGGAAAATAATTAATTTAAACGTCGAATTTCATCGTTTGGAAAATAATTAATTTAAACGTCGAATTTCATCGTTTGGAAAATAATTAATTTAAACGTCGAATTTCATCGTTTGGAAAATAATTAATTTAAACGTCGAATTTCATCGTTTGGAAAATAATTAATTTAAACGTCGAATTTCATCGTTTGGAAAATAATTAATTTAAACGTCGAATTTCATCGTTTGAAAAATAATTAATTTAAACGTCGAATTTCATCGTTTGAAAATAATTAATTTAAACGTCGAATTTCATCGTTTGGAAAAATAATTAATTTAAACGTCGAATTTCATCGTTTGGAAAATAATTAATTTAAACGTCGAATTTCATCGTTTGGAAAATAATTAATTTAAACGTCGAATTTCATCGTTTGGAAAATAATTAATTTAAACGTCGAATTTCATCGTTTGGAAAATAATTAATTTAAACGTCGAATTTCATCGTTTGGAAAAATAATTAATTTAAACGTCGAATTTCATCGTTTGAAAAATAATTAATTTAAACGTCGAATTTCATCGTTTGGAAAATAATTAATTTAAACGGTCGAATTTCATCGTTTGGAAAATAATTAATTTAAACGTCGAATTTCATCGTTTGGAAAATAATTAATTTAAACGTCGAATTTCATCGTTTGGAAAATAATTAATTTAAACGTCGAATTTCATCGTTTGGAAAAATAATTAATTTAAACGTCGAATTTCATCGTTTGGAAAATAATTAATTTAAACGTCGAATTTCATCGTTTGGAAAATAATTAATTTAAACGTCGAATTTCATCGTTTGGAAAAATAATTAATTTAAACGTCGAATTTCATCGTTTGGAAAAATAATTAATTTAAACGTCGAATTTCATCGTTTGGAAAATAATTAATTTAAACGTCGAATTTCATCGTTTGAAAAATAATTAATTTAAACGTCGAATTTCATCGTTTGGAAAATAATTAATTTAAACGTCGAATTTCATCGTTTGGAAAATAATTAATTTAAACGTCGAATTTCATCGTTTGGAAAATAATTAATTTAAACGTCGAATTTCATCGTTTGGAAAATAATTAATTTAAACGTCGAATTTCATCGTTTGAAAAATAATTAATTTAAACGTCGAATTTCATCGTTTGGAAAATAATTAATTTAAACGTCGAATTTCATCGTTTGGAAAATAATTAATTTAAACGTCGAATTTCATCGTTTGGAAAATAATTAATTTAACGTCGAATTTCATCGTTTGGAAAATAATTAATTAAACGTCGAATTTCATCGTTTGGAAAATAATTAATTTAAACGTCGAATTCATCGTTTGGAAAATAATTAATTTAAACGTCGAATTTCATCGTTTGAAAAATAATTAATTTAAACGTCGAATTTCATCGTTTTGGAAAATAATTAATTTAAACGTCGAATTTCATCGTTTGGAAAATAATTAATTTAAACGTCGAATTTCATCGTTTGGAAAATAATTAATTTAAACGTCGAATTTCATCGTTTGGAAAAATAATTAATTTAAACGTCGAATTTCATCGTTTGAAAAATAATTAATTTAAACGTCGAATTTCATCGTTTGGAAAATAATTAATTTAAACGTCGAATTTCATCGTTTGGAAAATAATTAATTTAAACGTCGAATTTCATCGTTTGGAAAATAATTAATTTAAACGTCGAATTTCCATCGTTTGGAAAATAATTAATTTAAACGTCGAATTTCATCGTTTGGAAAATAATTAATTTAAACGTCGAATTTCATCGTTTGGAAAATAATTAATTTAAACGTCGAATTTCATCGTTTGGAAAATAATTAATTTAAAACGTCGAATTTCATCGTTTGAAAAATAATTAATTTAAACGTCGAATTTCATCGTTTGGAAAATAATTAATTTAAACGTCGAATTTCATCGTTTGGAAAATAATTAATTTAAACGTCGAATTTCATCGTTTGAAAATAATTAATTTAAACGTCGAATTTCATCGTTTGGAAAATAATTAATTTAAACGTCGAATTTCATCGTTTGGAAAATAATTAATTTAAACGTCGAATTTCATCGTTTGGAAAATAATTAATTTAAACGTCGAATTTCATCGTTTGGAAAATAATTAATTTAAACGTCGAATTTCATCGTTTGAAAATAATTAATTTAAACGTCGAATTTCATCGTTTGGAAAATAATTAATTTAAACGTCGAATTTCATCGTTTGGAAAATAATTAATTTAAACGTCGAATTTCATCGTTTGGAAAATAATTAATTTAAACGTCGAATTTCATCGTTTGAAAAATAATTAATTTAAACGTCGAATTTCATCGTTTGGAAAATAATTAATTTAAACGTCGAATTTCATCGTTTGGAAAATAATTAATTTAAACGTCGAATTTCATCGTTTGGAAAATAATTAATTTAAACGTCGAATTTCATCGTTTGGAAAATAATTAATTTAAACGTCGAATTTCATCGTTTGGAAAATAATTAATTTAAACGTCGAATTTCATCGTTTGGAAAATAATTAATTTAAACGTCGAATTTCATCGTTTGAAAAATAATTAATTTAAACGTCGAATTTCATCGTTTGGAAAATAATTAATTTAAACGTCGAATTTCATCGTTTGGAAAATAATTAATTTAAACGTCGAATTTCATCGTTTGGAAAATAATTAATTTAAACGTCGAATTTCATCGTTTGGAAAATAATTAATTTAAACGTCGAATTTCATCGTTTGGAAAATAATTAATTTAAACGTCGAATTTCATCGTTTGGAAAATAATTAATTTAAACGTCGAATTTCATCGTTTGAAAAATAATTAATTTAAACGTCGAATTTCATCGTTTGGAAAATAATTAATTTAAACGTCGAATTTCATCGTTTGGAAAATAATTAATTTAAACGTCGAATTTCATCGTTTGAAAAATAATTAATTTAAACGTCGAATTTCATCGTTTGGAAATAATTAATTTAAACGTCGATTTCATCGTTTGAAAAAATAATTAATTTAAACGTCGAATTTCATCGTTTGGAAAAATAATTTAACGTCGAATTTCATCGTTTGGAAAATAATTAATTTAAACGTCGAATTTCATGTTTGAATTAATTACGTCGAATTTCATCGTTTGGAAAATAATTAATTTAAACGTCGAATTTCATCGTTTGAAAATAATTAATTTAAACGTCGAATTTCATCGTTTGGAAAAATAATTTAAACTCGAATTCATCGTTGAAATAATTAATTTAAACGTCGAATTTCATCGTTTGGAAAATAATTAATTTAAACGTCGAATTTCATCGTTTGGAAAAATAATTAATTTAAAACGTCGAATTTCATCGTTTGGAAAATAATTAATTTAAACGTCGAATTTCATCGTTTGGAAAAATAATTAATTTAAACGTCGAATTTCATCGTTTGGAAAATAATTAATTTAAACGTCGAATTTCATCGTTTGGAAAATAATTAATTTAAACGTCGAATTTCATCGTTTGGAAAATAATTAATTTAAACGTCGAATTTCATCGTTTGAAAAATAATTTAATTTAAACGTCGAATTTCATCGTTTGGAAAATAATTAATTTAAACGTCGAATTTCATCGTTTGAAAATAATTAATTTAAACGTCGAATTTCATCGTTTGGAAAATAATTAATTTAAACGTCGAATTTCATCGTTTGGAAAATAATTAATTTAAACGTCGAATTTCATCGTTTGGAAAAATAATTAATTTAAACGTCGAATTTCATCGTTTGGAAAAATAATTAATTTAAACGTCGAATTTCATCGTTTGGAAAATAATTAATTTAAACGTCGAATTTCAATCGTTTGGAAAAATAATTAATTTAAACGTCGAATTTCATCGTTTGGAAAATAATTAATTTAAACGTCGAATTTCATCGTTTGGAAAATAATTAATTTAAACGTCGAATTTCATCGTTTTGGAAAAATAATTAATTTAAACGTCGAATTTCATCGTTTGGAAAATAATTAATTTAAACGTCGAATTTCATCGTTTGGAAAATAATTAATTTAAACGTCGAATTTCATCGTTTGGAAAATAATTAAAATTTAAACGTCGAATTTCATCGTTTGGAAATAATTAATTTAAACGTCGAATTTCATCGTTTGGAAAAATAATTAATTTAAACGTCGAATTTCATCGTTTGGAAAATAATTAATTTAAACGTCGAATTTCATCGTTTGGAAAATAATTAATTTAAACGTCGAATTTCATCGTTTGGAAAATAATTAATTTAAACGTCGAATTTCATCGTTTGGAAAAATAATTAATTTAAACGTCGAATTTCATCGTTTGAAAATAATTAATTTAAACGTCGAATTTCATCGTTTGGAAAATAATTAATTTAAACGTCGAATTTCATCGTTTGGAAAATAATTAATTTAAACGTCGAATTTCATCGTTTGGAAAATAATTAATTTAAACGTCGAATTTCATCGTTTGGAAAATAATTAATTAAACGTCGAATTTCATCGTTGGAAAATAATTAATTTAAACGTCGAATTTCATCGTTTGGAAAATAATTAATTTAAACGTCGAATTTCATCGTTTGAAAATAATTAATTTAAACGTCGAATTTCATCGTTTGGAAAATAATTAATTTAAACGTCGAATTTCATCGTTTGAAAATAATTAATTTAAACGTCGAATTTCATCGTTTGGAAAATAATTAATTTAAACGTCGAATTTCATCGTTTGGAAAATATTAATGTAATTTAAACGTCGAATTTCATCGTTTGGAAAATAATTAATTTAAACGTCGAATTTCATCGTTTGGAAAAATAATTAATTTAAACGTCGAATTTCATCGTTTGGAAAATAATTAATTTAAACGTCGAATTTCATCGTTTGGAAAAATAATTAATTTAAACGTCGAATTTCATCGTTTGGAAAAATAATTAATTTAAACGTCGAATTTCATCGTTTGGAAAATAATAATTAAACGTCGAATTTCATCGTTTGGAAAATATTAATTTAAACGTCGAATTTCATCGTTTGGAAAATAATTAATTTAAACGTCGAATTTCATCGTTTGAAAATAATTAATTTAAACGTCGAATTTCATTGTTTGGAAAATAATTAATTTAAACGTCGAATTTCATCGTTTGGAAAATAATTAATTTAAACGTCGAATTTCATCGTTTGGAAAATAATTAATTTAAACGTCGAATTTCATCGTTTGAAAATAATTAATTTAAACGTCGAATTTCATCGTTTGGAAAATAATTAATTTAAACGTCGAATTTCATCGTTTGGAAAATAATTAATTTAAACGTCGAATTTCATCGTTTGAAAAATAATTAATTTAAACGTCGGAATTTTCATTTCGTTTGGAAAATAATTAATTTAAACGTCGAATTTCATCGTTTGGAAAAATAATTAATTTAAACGTCGAATTTCATCGTTTGGAAAATAATTAATTTAAACGTCGAATTTCATCGTTTGGAAAATAATTAATTTAAACGTCGAATTTCATCGTTTGGAAAATAATTAATTTAAACGTCGAATTTCATCGTTTGGAAAATAATTAATTTAAACGTCGAATTTCATCGTTTGGAAAAATAATTAATTTAAACGTCGAATTTCATCGTTTGGAAAATAATTAATTTAAACGTCGAATTTCATCGTTTGGAAAATAATTAATTTAAACGTCGAATTTCATCGTTTGGAAAATAATTAATTTAAACGTCGAATTTCATCGTTTGGAAAATAATTAATTTAAACGTCGAATTTCATCGTTTGAAAAATAATTAATTTAAACGTCGAATTTCATCGTTTGGAAAATAATTAATTTAAACGTCGAATTTCATCGTTTGGAAAATAATTAATTTAAACGTCGAATTTCATCGTTTTGGAAATAATTAATTTAAACGTCGAATTTCATCGGTTTGGAAAATAATTAATTTAAACGTCGAATTTCATCGTTTGGAAAATAATTAATTTAAACGTCGAATTTCATCGTTTGAAAAATAATTAATTTAAACGTCGAATTTCATCGTTTGGAAAATAATTAATTTAAACGTCGAATTTCATCGTTTTATTTTTCGATTTCATCGTTTGGAAAATAATTAATTTAAACGTCGAATTTCATCGTTTGGAAAATAATTAATTTAAACGTCGAATTTCATTCGTTTGGAAAATAATTAATTTAAACGTCGAATTTCATCGTTTGGAAAATAATTAATTTAAACGTCGAATTTCATCGTTTGGAAAAATAATTAATTTAAACGTCGAATTTCATCGTTTGGAAAATAATTAATTTAAACGTCGAATTTCATCGTTTGGAAAATAATTAATTTAAACGTCGAATTTCATCGTTTGGAAAATAATTAATTTAAACGTCGAATTTCATCGTTTGGAAAATAATTAATTTAAACGTCGAATTTCATCGTTTGGAAAATAATTAATTTAAACGTCGAATTTCATCGTTTGGAAAATAATTAATTTAAACGTCGAATTTCATCGTTTGAAAATAATTAATTTACACGTCGAATTTCATCGTTTGGAAAATAATTAATTTAAACGTCGAATTTCATCGTTTGGAAAATAATTAATTTAAACGTCGAATTTCATCGTTTGAAAATAATTAATTTAAACGTCGAATTTCATCGTTTGGAAAATAATTAATTTAAACGTGAATTCATCGTTGGAAAATAATTAATTTAAACGTCGAATTTCATCGTTTGAAAATAATTAATTTAAACGTCGAATTTCATCGTTTGGAAAATAATTAATTTAAACGTCGAATTTCATCGTTTGGAAAATAATTAATTTAAACGTCGAATTTCATCGTTTGGAAAATAATTAATTTAAACGTCGAATTTCATCGTTTGGAAAATAATTAATTTAAACGTCGAATTTCATCGTTTGGAAAATAATTAATTTAAACGTCGAATTTCATCGTTTGGAAAATAATTAATTTAAACGTCGAATTTCATCGTTTGGAAAATAATTAATTTAAACGTCGAATTTCATCGTTTGGAAAATAATTAATTTAAACGTCGAATTTCATCGTTTGGAAAATAATTAATTTAAACGTCGAATTTCATCGTTTGGAAATAATTAATTTAAACGTCGAATTTCATCGTTTGGAAAAATAATTAATTTAAACGTCGAATTTCATCGTTTGGAAAATAATTAATTTAAACGTCGAATTTCATCGTTTGGAAAATAATTAATTTAAACGTCGAATTTCATCGTTTGGAAAAATAATTAATTTAAACGTCGAATTTCATCGTTTGGAAAAATAATTAATTTAAACGTCGAATTCATCGTTTGGAAAAATAATTAATTTAAACGTCGAATTTCATCGTTTGGAAAATAATTAATTTAAACGTCGAATTTCATCGTTTGGAAAATAATTAATTTAAACGTCGAATTTCATCGTTTGAAAAATAATTAATTTAAACGTCGAATTTCATCGTTTGGAAAATAATTAATTTAAAACGTCGAATTTCATCGTTTGAAAAATAATTAATTTAAACGTCGAATTCATCGTTTGGAAAAATAATTAATTTAAACGTCGAATTTCATCGTTTGAAAATAATTAATTTAAAACGTCGAATTTCATCGTTTGGAAAATAATTAATTTAAACGTCGAATTTCATCGTTTGGAAAATAATTAATTTAAACGTCGAATTTCATCGTTTGAAAAATAATTAATTTAAACGTCGAATTTCATCGTTTGGAAAAATAATTAATTTAAACGTCGAATTTCATCGTTTGGAAAATAATTAATTTAAACGTCGAATTTCATCGTTTGGAAAATAATTAATTTAAACGTCGAATTTCATCGTTTGGAAAATAATTAATTTAAACGTCGAATTTCATCGTTTGAAAATAATTAATTTAAACGTCCGAATTTCATCGTTTGGAAAATAATTAATTTAAACGGTCGGATATTTCGTCGACATCGTTTGGAAAATAATTAATTTAAACGTCGAATTTCATCGTTTGGAAAATAATTAATTTAAACCGTTCGGAATATTTCACTCGTTTCTTTGAAAAATAATTAATTTAAACGTCGAATTTCATCGTTTGGAAAATAATTAATTTAAACGTCGAATTTCATCGTTTGGAAATAATTAATTTAAACGTCGAATTTCATCGTTTGGAAAATAATTAATTTAAACGTCGAATTTCATCGTTTGGAAATAATTAATTTAAACGTCGAATTTCATCGGTTTGGAAATAATTAATTTAAACGTCGAATTTCATCGTTTGGAAAAATAATTAATTTAAACGTCGAATTTCATCGTTTGGAAAATAATTAATTTAAACGTCGAATTTCAT
This sequence comes from Bradysia coprophila, assembly GCF_014529535.1. Classification (NCBI taxonomy): domain Eukaryota; kingdom Metazoa; phylum Arthropoda; class Insecta; order Diptera; family Sciaridae; genus Bradysia; species Bradysia coprophila. The sequence continues at coordinate 7,790,476 of NW_023504022.1, forward strand.
CGTTTGGAAAATAATTAATTTAAACGTCGAATTCATCGTTTGGAAAAATAATTAATTTAAACGTCGAATTTCATCGTTTGGAAAATAATTAATTTAAAACGTCGAATTTCATCGTATTGGAAAATAATTAATTTATTCATCAAACGTCGAATTCATCGTTTGGAAAATAATTAATTTAAACGTCGAATTTCATCGTTTGAAAAATAATTAATTTAAACGTCGAATTTCATCGTTTGGAAAATAATTAATTTAAACGTCGAATTTCATCGTTTGGAAAATAATTAATTTAAAACGTCGAATTTCATCGTTTGGAAAATAATTAATTTAAACGTCGAATTTCATCGTTTGGAAAATAATTAATTTAAACGTCGAATTTCATCGTTTGGAAAATAATTAATTTAAACGTCGAATTTCATCGTTTGAAAAATAATTAATTTAAACGTCGAATTTCATCGTTTGGAAAATAATTAATTTAAACGTCGAATTTCATCGTTTGGAAAAATAATTAATTTAAAACGTCGAATTTCATCGTTTGGAAAAATAATTATCATTTATAAACGTCGAATTTCATCGGTTTGGAAAAATAATTAATTTAAACGTCGAATTTCATCGTTTGGAAAATAATTAATTTAAACGTCGAATTTCATCGTTGGAAAATAATTAATTTAAACGTCGAATTTCATCGTTTGGAAAAATAATTAATTTAAACGTCGAATTTCATCGTTTGGAAAATAATTAATTTAAAACGTCGAATTTCATCGTTTTGGAAAAATTAATTTAAACGTCGAATTTCATCGTTTTGGAAAATAATTAATTTAAACGTCGAATTTCATCGTTTGAAAATAATTAATTTAAACGTCGAATTTCATCGTTTGGAAAATAATTAATTTAAACGTCGAATTTCATCGTTTGGAAAAATAATTAATTTAAACGTCGAATTTCATCGTTTGGAAAAATAATTAATTTAAACGTCGAATTTCAATCGTTTGGAAAAATAATTAATTTTAAACGTCGAATTTCATCGTTTGGAAAATAATTAATTTAAACGTCGAATTTCATCGTTTGGAAAATAATTAATTTAAACGTCCGAATTTCATCGTTTTAATGGAAAAATAATTAATTTAAACGTCGAATTTCATCGTTTGGATTTAAACGTGAATTCAGTTTGAAAATAATTAATTAAACGTCGAATTTTCATCGTTTGGAAAAATAATTAATTTAAACGTCGAATTTCATCGTTTGGAAAATAATTAATTTAAACGTCGAATTTTTCATCGTTTGGAAAATAATTAATTTAAACGTCGAATTTCATCGGTTTGGAAAAATAATTAATTTAAACGTCGAATTCATCGTTTGAAAATATAATTTCAATTTAAATACGTCGAATTTCATCGTTTGGAAAATAATTAATTTAAACGTCGAATTTCATCGTTTGGAAAATAATTAATTTAAACCGTCGGAATAATTCCATCGTTGGAAAATAATTAATTTAAACGTCGAATTTCATCGTTTGGAAAATAATTAATTTAAACGTCGAATTTCATCGTTTGGAAAAATAATTAATTTAAACGTCGAATTTCATCGTTTGAAAATAATTAATTTAAACGTCGAATTTCATCGTTTGGAAAATAATTAATTTAAACGTCGAATTTCATCCGTTTGGAAAATAATTAATTTTAAACGTCGAATTTCATCGTTTTGGAAAATAATTAATTTAAACGTCGAATTCATCGTTTGAAAATAATTAATTTAAACGTCGAATTTCATCGTTTGGAAAATAATTAATTTAAACGTCGAATTTCATCGTTTGAAAAATAATTAATTTAAACGTCGAATTTCATCGTTTGGAAAATAATTAATTTAAACGTCGGAATTTCATCGTTTGGAAAAATAAATTAATTTAAACGTCGAATTTCATCGTTTGGAAAATAATTAATTTAAACGTCGAATTTCATCGTTTGAATAATTTAAACGTCGATTCATGTTTGGAAAATAATTAATTTAAACGTCGAATTTCATCGTTTGGAAAATAATTAATTTAAACGTCGAATTTCATCGTTTGGAAAATAATTAATTTAAACGTCGAATTTCATCGTTTGGAAAATAATTAATTTAAAACGTCGAATTTTCAATCGTGAATTATCGTGAAAATAATTAATTTAAACGTCGAATTTCATCGTTTGGAAAATAATTAATTTAAACGTCGAATTTCAATCGTTTGGAAAATAATTAATTTAAACGTCGAATTTCATCGTTTGAAATAATTAATTTAAAACGCGAATTTCATCGTTTGGAAAATAATTAATTTAAACCGTCCGGTAATTTTCATCGTTTGGAAAATAATTAATTTAAACGTCGAATTTCATCGTTTGGAAAATAATTAATTTAAACGTCGAATTTCATCGTTTTGGAAAATAATTAATTTAAACGTCGAATTTCATCGTTTGGAAAATAATTAATTTAAACGTCGAATTTCATCGTTTGGAAAATAATTAATTTAAACGTCGAATTTCATCGTTTGGAAAAATAATTAATTTAAACGTCGAATTTCATCGTTTGGAAAATAATTAATTTAAACGTCGAAAATTAGTCATCGTTTGAAAAATAATTAATTTAAACGTCGAATTTCATCGTTTGGAAAATAATTAATTTAAACGTCGAATTTCATCGTTTGGAAAATAATTAATTTAAACGTCGAATTTCATCGTTTGGAAAATAATTAATTTAAACGGTCGAATTTCATCGTTTGGAAAATAATTAATTTAAACGTCGAATTTCATCGTTTTGGAAAATAATTAATTTAAACGTCGAATTTCATCGTTTGGAAAATAATTAATTTAAACCGTCGAATTTTCATCGTTTTGGAAAATAATTAATTTAAACGTCGAATTTCATCGTTTGGAAAATAATTAATTTAAACGTCGAATTTCATCGTTTTGGAAAATAATTAATTTAAACGTCGAATTTCATCGTTTGGAAAATAATTAATTTAAACGTCGAATTTCATCGTTTGGAAAATAATTAATTTAAACGTCGAATTTCATCTTGGAAATAATTAATTTAAACGTCGAATTTCATCGTTTGGAAAATAATTAATTTAAACGTCGAATTTCATCGTTTGGAAAATAATTAATTTAAACGTCGAATTTCATCGTTTGGAAAATAATTAATTTAAACGTCGAATTTCATCGTTTGGAAAATAATTAATTTAAACGTCGAATTTCATCGTTTGGAAAATAATTAATTTAAACGTCGAATTTCATCGTTTGGAAAATAATTAATTTAAACGTCGAATTTCATCGTTTGGAAAATAATTAATTTAAACGTCGAATTTCATCGTTTGGAAAAATAATTAATTTAAACGTCGAATTTCATCGTTTGGAAAATAATTAATTTAAACGTCGAATTTCATCGTTTGGAAAATAATTAATTTAAACGTCGAATTTCATCGTTTGGAAAATAATTAATTTAAACGTCGAATTTCATCGTTTGGAAAATAATTAATTTAAACGTCGAATTTCATCGTTTGGAAAATAATTAATTTAAACGTCGAATTTCATCGTTTGGAAAAATAATTAATTTAAACGTCGAATTTCATCGTTTGGGAAAATAATTAATTTAAACGTCGAATTTCATCGTTTGGAAAATAATTAATTTAAACGTCGAATTTCATCGTTTGGAAAATAATTAATTTAAACGTCGAATTTCATCGTTTGGAAAATAATTAATTTAAACGTCGAATTTCATCGTTTGGAAAATAATTAATTTAAACGTCGAATTTCATCGTTTGGAAAATAATTAATTTAAACGTCGAATTTCATCGTTTGGAAAATAATTAATTTAAACGTCGAATTTCATCGTTTGGAAAATAATTAATTTAAACGTCGAATTTCATCGTTTTGAAAAATAATTAATTTAAACGTCGAATTTCATCGTTTGGAAAATAATTAATTTAAACGTCGAATTTCATCGTTTGGAAAATAATTAATTTAAACGTCGAATTTCATCGTTTGGAAAATAATTAATTTAAACGTCGAATTTCATCGTTTGGAAAATAATTAATTTAAACGTCGAATTTCATCGTTTGGAAAATAATTAATTTAAACGTCGAATTTCATCGTTTGGAAAATAATTAATTTAAACGTCGAATTTCATCGTTTGGAAAATAATTAATTTAAACGTCGAATTTCATCGTTTGGAAAATAATTAATTTAAACGTCGAATTTCATCGTTTGGAAAATAATTAATTTAAACGTCGAATTTCATCGTTTGGAAAATAATTAATTTAAACGTCGAATTCATCGTTTGGAAAAATAATTAATTTAAACGTCGAATTTCATCGTTTGGAAAATAATTAATTTAAACGTCGAATTTCATCGTTTGGAAAATAATTAATTTAAACGTCGAATTTCATCGTTTGGAAAATAATTAATTTAAACGTCGAATTTCATCGTTTGGAAAATAATTAATTTAAACGTCGAATTTCATCGTTTGGAAAATAATTAATTTAAACGTCGAATTTCATCGTTTGGAAAATAATTAATTTAAACGTCGAATTTCATCGTTTGGAAAATAATTAATTTAAACGTCGAATTTCATCGTTTGGAAAATAATTAATTTAAACGTCGAATTTCATCGTTTGGAAAATAATTAATTTAAACGTCGAATTTCATCGTTTGGAAAATAATTAATTTAAACGTCGAATTTCATCGTTTGGAAAATAATTAATTTAAACGTCGAATTTCATCGTTTGGAAAATAATTAATTTAAACGTCGAATTTCATCGTTTGGAAAATAATTAATTTAAACGTCGAATTTCATCGTTTGGAAAATAATTAATTTAAACGTCGAATTTCATCGTTTGGAAAATAATTAATTTAAACGTCGAAATTCATCGTTTGGAAAATAATTAATTTAAACGTCGAATTTCATCGTTTGGAAAATAATTAATTTAAACGTCGAATTTCATCGTTTGGAAAATAATTAATTTAAACGTCGAATTTCATCGTTTGGAAAATAATTAATTTAAACGTCGAATTTCATCGTTTGGAAAATAATTAATTTAAACGTCGAATTTCATCGTTTGGAAAATAATTAATTTAAACGTCGAATTTCATCGTTTGGAAAATAATTAATTTAAACGTCGAATTTCATCGTTTTGGAAAATAATTAATTTAAACGTCGAATTTCATCGTTTGGAAAATAATTAATTTAAACGTCGAATTTCATCGTTTGGAAAATAATTAATTTAAACGTCGAATTTCATCGTTTGGAAAATAATTAATTTAAACGTCGAATTTCATCGTTTGGAAAATAATTAATTTAAACGTCGAAATTCATCGTTTTGGAAAATAATTAATTTAAACGTCGAATTTCATCGTTTGGAAATAATTAATTTAAACGTCGAATTTCATCGTTTGGAAAATAATTAATTTAAACGTCGAATTTCATCGTTTGGAAAATAATAATTTAAACGTCGAATTTCATCGTTTTGGAAAATAATTAATTTAAACGTCGAATTTCATCGTTTGGAAAATAATTAATTTAAACGTCGAATTTCATCGTTTTGGAAAATAATTAATTTAAACGTCGAATCATCGTTGAAAATAATTAATTAAACGTCGAATTTCATCGTTTGGAAATAATTAATTTAAACGTCGAATTTCATCGTTTGGAAAATAATTAATTTAAACGTCGAATTCATCGTTTGAAAAATAATTAATTTAAACGTCGAATTTCATCGTTTAAATAATTTTTAAAATATTTATCTTTGAAAATAATTAATTTAAACGTCGAATTTCATCGTTTGGAAAATAATTAATTTAAACGTCGAATTTCATCGTTTGGAAAATAATTAATTTAAACGTCGAATTTCATCGTTTGGAAAATAATTAATTTAAACGTCGAATTTCATCGTTTGGAAAATAATTAATTTAAACGTCGAATTTCATCGTTTGGAAAATAATTAATTTAAACGTCGAATTTCATCGTTTGGAAAATAATTAATTTAAACGTCGAATTTCATCGTTTGGAAAATAATTAATTTAAACGTCGAATTTCATCGTTTGGAAAATAATTAATTTAAACGTCGAATTTCATCGTTTGGAAAATAATTAATTTAAACGTCGAATTTCATCGTTTGGAAAATAATTAATTTAAACGTTCGAAATTTCATCGTTTGGAAAATAATTAATTTAAACGTCGAATTTCATCGTTTGGAAAATAATTAATTTAAACGTCGAATTTCATCGTTTGGAAAATAATTAATTTAAACGTCGAATTTCATCGTTTGGAAAATAATTAATTTAAACGTCGAATTTCATCGTTTGGAAAATAATTAATTTAAACGTCGAATTTCATCGTTTGGAAAATAATTAATTTAAACGTCGAATTTCATCGTTTGGAAAATAATTAATTTAAACGTCGAATTTCATCGTTTGGAAAATAATTAATTTAAACGTCGAATTTCATCGTTTGGAAAATAATTAATTTAAACGTCGAATTTCATCGTTTGGAAAATAATTAATTTAAACGTTCGAATTTCATCGTTTGGAAAATAATTAATTTAAACGTCGAATTTCATCGTTTGGAAAATATAATTAATTTAAACGTCGAATTTCATCGTTTGGAAAATAATTAATTTAAACGTTCGAATTTCATCGTTTGGAAAATAATTAATTTTGAAACGTTCGAATTTCATCGTTTGGAAAATAATTAATTTAAACGTCGAATTTCATTGTTTAATTTAAACGTTCGAATTTCATCGTTTGGAAAATAATTAATTTAAACGTTGAATTTCATCGTTTGGAAAATAATTAATTTTAAACGTTCGAATTTCATCGTTTGGAAAATAATTAATTTAAACGTTGAATTTCATCGTTTGGAAAATAATTAATTTAAACGTTGAATTTCATCGTTTGGA